>NC_088419.1:87116466-87281548 GCF_034236695.1 Oncorhynchus nerka | reverse complement strand
ATAAGGATATATGAGTGAGTGATGGTACAGAGCAGCATACAGTAGATGGTATCGAGTACAGTATATACATATGAGATGAGTATGTAGACAAAGTAAACAAAGTGGCATAGTTAAAGTGGCTAGTGATACATGTATTACATAAGGATGCAGTCGATGATGTAGAGTACAGTATATACGTATGCATATGAGATGAATAATGTAGGGTAAGTAACATTATATAAGGTAGCATTGTTTAAAGTGGCTAGTGATATATTTACATCATTTCCATCAATTCCCATTATTAAAGTGGCTGGAGTTGGGTCAGTGTCAATGACAGTGTAGGCAGCAGCCACTCAATGGTGGCTGTTTAACAGTCTGATAGCCTTGAGATAGAAGCTGTTTTTCAGTCTCTCAGTCCCAGCTTTGATGCACCTGTACTGACCTCGCCTTCTGGATGATAGCGGGGTGAACAGGCAGTGGTTCGGGTGGTTGATGTCCTTGATGATCTTTATGGCCTTCCTGTAACATCGGGTGGTGTAGGTGTCCTGGAGGGCAGGTAGTTTGCCCCGGTGATGCGTTGTGCAGACCTCACTACCCTCTGGAGAGCCTTACGGTTGAGGGCGGAGCAGTTGCCGCACCAGGCGGTGATACAGCCCGCCAGGATGCTCTCGATTGTGCATCTGTAGAAGTTCGTGAGTGCTTTTGGTGACAAGCCGAATTTCTTCAGCCTCCTGAGGTTGAAGAGGCGCTGCTGCGCCTTCTTCACGACGCTGTCAGTGTGAGTGGACCAATTCAGTTTGTCTGTGATGTGTATGCCGAGGAACTTAAAACTTGCTACCCTCTCCACTACTGTTCCATCGATGTGGATAGGGGGGTGTTCCTCTGCTGTTTCCTGAAGTCCACAATCATCTCCTTAGTTTTGTTGACGTTGAGTGTGAGGTTATTTTCCTGACACCACACTCCGAGGGCCCTCACCTCCTCCCTGTAGGCCGTCTCGTCGTTGTTGGTAATCAAGCCTACCACTGTTGTGTCGTCCGCAAACTTGATGATTGAGTTGGAGGCGTGCGTGGCCACGCAGTCGTGGGTGAACAGGGAGTACAGGAGAGGGCTCAGAACGCACCCTTGTGGGGCCCCGTGTTGAGGATCAGCGGGGAGGAGATGTTGTTGCCACCCTCACCACCTGGGGGCGGCCCGTCAGGAAGTCCAGTACCCAGTTGCACAGGGCGGGGTCGAGACCCAGGGTCTCGAGCTTGATGACGAGCTTGGAGGGTACTATGGTGTTGAATGCCGAGCTGTAGTCGATGAACAGCATTCTCACATAGGTATTCCTCTTGTCCAGGTGGGTTAGGGCAGTGTGCAGTGTGGTTGAGATTGCATCGTCTGTGGACCTATTTGGGCGGTAAGCAAATTGGAGTGGGTCTAGGGTGTCAGGTAGGGTGGAGGTGATATGGTCCTTGACTAGTCTCTCAAAGCACTTCATGATGACGGAAGTGAGTGCTACGGGCGGTAGTCGTTTAGCTCAGTTACCTTAGCTTTCTTGGGAACAGGAACAATGGTGGCCCTCTTGAAGCATGTGGGAACAGCAGACTGGTATAGGGATTGATTGAATATGTCCGTAAACACACCGGCCAGCTGGTCTGCGCATGCTCTGAGGGCGCGGCTGGGGATGCCGTCTGGGCCTGCAGCCTTGCGAGGGTTAACACGTTTAAATGTCTTACTCACCTCGGCTGCAGTGAAGGAGAGACCGCATGTTTTCGTTGCAGGCCGTGTCAGTGGCACTGTATTGTCCTCAAAGCGGGCAAAAAGTTATTTAGTCTGCCTGGGAGCAAGACATCCTGGTCCGTGACTGGGCTGGGTTTCTTCTTGTAGTCCGTGATTGACTGTAGACCCTGCCACATGCCTCTTGTGTCTGAGCCATTGAATTGAGATTCCACTTTGTCCCTGTACTGACGCTTAGCTTGTTTAATAGCCTTGCGGAGGGAATAGCTGCATTGTTTATATTCGGACATGTTACCAGACACCTTGCCCTGATTAAAAGCAGTGGTTCGCGCTTTCAGTTTCACGCGAATGCTGCCATCAATCCACGGTTTCTGGTTTGGGAATGTTTTTATCGTTGCTATGGGAACGACATCTTCGACGCACGTTCTAATGAACTCGCACACCGAATCAGCGTATTCGTCAATATTTTCATCTGACGCAATACGAAACATGTCCCAGTCCACGTGATGGAAGCAGTCTTGGAGTGTGGAGTCAGCTTGGTCTGACCAGCGTTGGACAGACCTCAGCGTGGGAGCCTCTTGTTTAAGTTTCTGCCTGTAGGCAGGGATCAACAAAATGGAGTCGTGGTCAGCTTTTCCGAAAGGGGGCGGGGCAGGGCCTTATATGCGTCGCGGAAGTTAGAGTAACAATGATCCAAGGTTTTACCACCCCTGGTTGCGCAATCGATATGCTGATAAAATTTAGGGAGTCTTGTTTTCAGATTAGCTTTGTTAAAATCCCCAGCTACAATGAATGCAGCCTCCGGATAAATGGTTTCCAGTTTGCAAAGAGTTAAATAAAGTTCGTTCAGAGCCATCGATGTGTCTGCTTGGGGGGGATATATACGGCTGTGATTATAATCGAAGAGAATTCTCTTGGAAGATAATGCGGTCTACATTTGATTGTGAGGAATTCTAAATCAGGTGAACAGAAGGATTTGAGTTCCTGTATGTTTCCTTCATCACACCATGTCTTGTTAGTCATGAGGCATACGCCCGCCGCTCTTCTTACCAGAAAGATGTTTGTTTCTGTCGGCGCGATGCGTGGAGAAACCCGTTGGCTGCACCGCATCGGATAGCGTCTTCCCAGTAAGCCATGTTTCCGTGAAGCAGAGAACATTGCAGTCTCTGATGTCCCTCTGGAATGCTACCCTTGCTCGGATTTCATCAACCTTGTTGTCAAGAGACTGGACATTGGCAAGAAGAATGCTCGGGAGTGGTGCGTGATGTGCCCTTGTCCGGAGTCTGACCAGAAGACCGCTACGTTTCCCTCTTTTTCGGAGTCGTTTTCTTGGGTCGCTGCATGCGATCCATTCCGTTGTCCTGTTTGTAAGGCAGAACACAGGATCCGCGTCGCGGAAAACATATTCTTGGTCGTACTGATGGTGAGTTGACGCTGATCTTATATTCAGTAGTTCTTCTCGACTGTATGTAATGAAACCTAAGATGACCTGGGGTACTAATGTAAGAAATAACACGTAAAAAAACAAAAAACTGCATAGTTTCCTAGGAACGCGAAGCGAGGCGGCCATCTCTGTCGGCGCCGGAAATTCAAGAGTATACGATCTACAGTATACGAGTCTCTGCATCTATCTACAGTATACGAGTCTCTGCATCTATCTACAGTATACGAGTCTCTGCATCTATCTACAGTATACGAGTCTCTGCATCTATCTACAGTATACGAGTCCCTGCATCTATCTACAGTATACGAGTCTCTGCATCTATCTACAGTATACGAGTCTCTGCATCTATCTACAGTATACGAGTCTCTGCATCTATCTACAGTATACGAGTTTCTGCATCTATCTACAGTATACGAGTCTCTGCATCTATCTACAGTATACGAGTCTCTGCATCTATCTACAGTATATGTATTATGTTTGAGGGTATGTGCTTTATGAATGTCTGGATTTCAATTTTCCTCCGTGTGACTGATCATGTGTGTGTCAGCGTGTCTTTGGGAGTGTGTGTGTGAGTCTGTGTGTGTCTGTGTGTCTTTGGGAGTGTGCGTGTTTGTGTGTGCTGCTGGTCATTAGGGAGAGGATTGCTAGATTATTTTCATATTTATTTTGTTTTATTTATTTAACCTTTATTTAACTAGACAAGTGAGTTAAGAACAAATTCTTATTTACAAAGACAGCTTACCAAAAGCCTAAAGGCCTCCTGTGGGGACGGGGGCTGGGATTAAAAATACAAAATAAATACAATATAAATATAGGACAAAACACACATCACAACAAGAGAGACAACACAACACTACATAAAGAGAGAACAAAGACAACAACATAGCAAGGCAGCAACACATGATAACACAGCATGGTAGCAACACAACATGGTAGCAGCACAAAACATGGTACAAACATTATTGGGCACAGACAACAGCACAGAGAGCAAGAAGGTAGAGACAACAACACATCACACAAAGCAGCCACAACTGTCAGTAAGAGTTTAGTTGTTGCAGCTCGTTCCAGTCGCTAACTGCAGCGAACTGAAAAGAGGAGCGACCCAAGGATGTGTGTGCTTTGGGGACCTTTAACAGTATGTGACTGGCAGAACGAGTGTTGTATGCAGAGGATGAAGGCTACAGTAGAAATCTCAGATAGGGGAGAGTGAGGCCTAAGAGGGTTTTATAAATAAGCATCAACCAGTGGGTCTTGCTACGGGTATACAGAGATGACCAGTTTACAGAGGAGTATAGAGTGCAGTGATGTGTCATTGATGGCAAATCTGATTGCCGAATGGTAAAGAACATCTAGCCGCTCGAGAGCACCCTTACCTGCCGATCTATAAATTACGTGTCCGTAATCTAGCATGGATAGGATGGTCATCTGAATCAGGGTTATTTATTTTTTTTTTATTTTTTATTTTACCTTTATTTAACCAGGCAAGTCAGTTAAGAACAAATTCTTATTTTCAATGACGGCCTAGGAACAGTGGGTTAACTGCCTGTTTGGCAGCTGGGGTGAAAGAGGAGCGATTACGATAGAGGAAACCAAGTCTAGATTTAACTTTAGCCTGCAGCTTTGATATGTGCTGAGAGAAGGACAGTGTACCATCTAGCCACACCCCCAAGTACTTGTATGAGGTCACTACCTCAAATCCTCAGAGGTAGTAATCACACCTGTGGGGAAAGTGGCATTCTTCTTACCAAACCACATGACCTTTGTTTTGGAGGTGTTCAGAACAAGGTTAAGGGTAGAGAAAGCTTGTTGGACACTAAGAAAGCTTTGTTGTTGAGCATTTAACACAAAATCCGGGGAGGTGCCAGCCAAGTATAAGACTGTATCATCTGTATATAAATGGATGAGAGAGCTTCCTACTGCCTAAGCTATGTTGTTGATGTAAATTGAGAAGAGCATAGAGCCGAGGATCGAGCCTTGGGGTACTCCCTTGGTGACAGGCAGTGGCTGAGACAGCAGATTTTCTGACTTTATACACTGCACTCTTTGAGAGAGGTAGTTAGCAAACCAGGCCAAAGACCCCTCAGAGACAACAATACTCCTTAGCCAGACCACAAGAATGTAATGGTCTACCGTATCAAAAGCTTTGGCCAAGTCAATAAAAATAGCAGCACGATATTGCTTAGAATCAAAGGCAATGGTGACATCATTTATGACCTTAAAGGTTGCAGTGACACATCCATAACCTGAGCAGAAACTAGATTGCATACCCAAGAGAATACTATAGAAATCAAGAATGCCAGTCAGTTGATTATTGACAAGTCTTTCCAACACTTTTACATTTACATTTACATTTAAGTCATTTAGCAGACGCTCTTATCCAGAGCGACTTACAAATTGGATAAACAGGGTAAAATAGAAATAGGCCTATAACAGTTAGGATCAGCTTGATCTCCCCGTTTAAATAAAGGATGAACCGTGGATGCCTTCCAAGCAATGGGAACCTCCCCAGAAAGGAGAGACAGGATAAAAAGGTCGGAGATAAGCTTGGCGATGATAGGGGCAGCAACCTTAAAGAAGAAAGGGTCTAAACCATCTGACCCAGATGTTTTTGTGGGGTCAAGTTTAAGGAGCTCCTTTAGCACCTCGGACTCAGTGACTACCAGCAGGGAGAAACTTTGTAACGGGGCAGGGGGAAAAGAGGGAGGAGCATCAGGGATAGTCGCATTAGAAGGGCAGGGAGATGAGGACATGTTGGACACCATGGTCATATGATGAAAAACATTATCCTACTTTGTTTGACCTCTTTTTGACCTATGCTGTCTATATACACACACACACACACACACACACACACACACACACACACACACACACACACAAAGAGAAAACCTCAATCTTGTCACAGCCTGCACATTTTCATTATGAAATTAAGATGATTTTCAATCAATCAACTGAAAGAGTTTATCATGCCAAAGTCAAACTCACGGGTGTACTCTATGAGAACCCATCTGCATCATAGAATGAGATTACTAACTGTACGCACGTGGCAAATCTCAGTTACAAGTTGACAAAACTATGTGGTAGTGTTGAAAGAGCTCAGCTAGCTGAGTTAGCTTCATCATCATCCAATTTATTTATCTATGACAAAGAAGAGGCCTCCAAACTTTTCCACTCTCGTGGACGATGAGACAGACGAGCCAGTCTAAACTCTCATGGGGTCTGATGTTACCTCCGTAGATACCATCCTGTCAGTCCAACACACATATGGTCATGACATTATAGAAGAGTCTCTGAGCTACATTATATTTCCCATTTTTCCTTTTCACTCCCGTGTGGTTGTGTAAGAAGAGAAAGTCTGAGGAGACAGGATATTTCACAGTAGGAGAAACACCCATTTGGGGTTTTGGGGTTAGCTTTAATCTCTCCAAAGATGGTTCATCACTGATTCACTAGTGCGTGTGTGTGTGTGTGTGTGTGTGTGTGTGTGTGTGTGTGTGTGTGTGTGTGTGTGTGTGTGTGTGTGTGTGTGTGTGTGTGTGTGTGTGTGTGTGTGTGTGTGTGTGTGTGTGTGTGTGTGTGTGTGTGTGTGTGTGTGTGTGTGTGTATTATCACACTCTGGTTACACAACAATCACCACGGTCAGTTTCAGTAGACCTGCGTGAGGAGAGAGTGACAAGCCCCTGTTGTTGCCGTGGCCAGATTCCTTTTGATTCAGAAGAATTATCTTCTGGAGAAACAATGACAAACTCTCTGTCAGCTTCTGCCACTGACTCACCACTAGGAGGAGCTGCAGGAACACAAAGCAGGGGCTTCCTTCCAGCGCTGGAGCAGAGATTGTCGGCTTTGGCTTCACTCCTTTACAGGCAAGCCACCCTGGTCAAATCAAATCAAATTGTATTTGTCACACGCGACAAAAACAACAGATGTAGGTAGACCTTATCGTAAAATGCTTACTTACAAGCCCTTAACCAACAATGCAGTTTTAAGAAAATATACTCGATCGATGTATGTATCATAGAAGAGTGTAATTTTCTTTAGGACAGCTGTTTTTAGTCAATACTTTCGTGTTTTTAACGTAATATGTAATTGTTGTACTGTATGTGTGTTTATAGTTTTGTTTAATGTTGTGTTAGTGTATGTAAGTTGTTTTGTCTGAAACATTGTCCCCCTGCTGCTATTGGACCAGGTCTCTCTTGGAAAAGAGATGTTATCTCAATGAGAAAAACCTGTATATATAAAGGTAAAAGAAAAAGAAAAAAAGAAAATAGAGTTAAGAAAAGATTTACTAAATAAACTAAAGTAAAAAAAAGTTACACAATAAAATAACAACAACTAAGATATATACAGGGGGTACAATCAATGTGCTGGGGTACAGGTTAGTCGAGGTAATTGAGGTAATTTGTAAATGTACGTAGGGGTAAATTGGGTAAAGTGGGTAAAGTGGGTGGGTGGGGGGGGTGGGGTGGGGGGGTTAATGCAACTAGTCCGGATGGCCATTTGATGAATTACTCAGCAGTCTTATGGCTTGGTAGTAGAAGCTGTTAAGGAACCTTTTGGACCTAGACTTGGCACTCCGGTACTGCTTGCCGTGCGGGGTCATTGACAAAAAAATTGCCCTCCTCTGACACCGCCTAGTATAGATGTCCTGGATGGCAGGAAGCTTGGCCCCAGTGATGCATTGGGCAGGGCGCACTACCCTTAGCAGCGCCTTACGGTCCGATGCCAAGCAGTTGCCATACCAGGCAGTGATACAACCGGTCAGGATGCTCTTGATGGCCCTCTTCACGACTGCCTTGGTGTGTTTGGACCATGATAGTTTGTTGGTGATGTGGACACCAACAAACTTGAAGCTCTCGACCTGCTCCACTACAGCCCTGTACATGTGAATGGGGGCGTGCTCGGCCCTCCTTTTCCTGTAGTCCATAGTCAGAGGGAGAGGTTGTTGTCCTGTCACCACACTGACAGGTCTTTGACCTCCTCTATATAGGCTCATATATCGTTGTCGGTGTACAGGCCTACCACCATTGTGTCGTCAACAAACTTAATGATTGTGTTGGAGTCGTGCTTGGCCACACAGTCGTGGGTGAACAGGGAGTACAGGAGGACACTAAGCACGCACCTCTGAGGGGTCCTCGTGTTGAGGATCAGCGTGGCAGATGTGCTGTTGCCTACCCTTACCACCTAGGGGTGGCAAGTCCAGGATCCAGTTGCAGAGGGAGGTGTTTAGTCCCAGGGTCCTTAGCTTAGTGATGAGCTTTGTGGGCACTATGGTGTTGAACGCTGAGCTGTAGTCAATGAACAGCTTTTCTCACATAGGTGTTCCTTTTGTCCAGGTGGGAAAGGGCAGTGTGGAGTAAAATTGAGATAGCATCATCTGTAGATCTGGTAAAATAGATTTAAATGTGCCTGCATTAAAATCCCCACCACTAGGAGCGGTGTTTCTGGGTGAGCATTTTCTTGTTAGTTTATGGCCTTACACAGCTCATTGAGAGCGGTCTTAGTGCTAGAATCAGTATGTGGTGGTAAATAGACGGCTATGAAAAAAAGATGAGAACACTCTTGGTAGATAGTGGGGTCTGCAGCTTATCATGAGGTACTCTACCTCAGGCGAGCAATACCTTGCGACTTCCTAAATATTCCATTTGTTATTGACAAATAGACATAAACCCTCACCCCTCGTCAGAAAGCTTGTTCTGTCTTGCCGATGTACAGAAAACCCAGCCAACTGTATATTATCTAAATCATATGAGAAATTGATTTATCTCAATACTTTTTTTTCTGAAAGTTTGAAAGTTTGACTTTAAAGTGAAAAGTCAAACACCTTACTTCCACTTGCCTCAGGTGGTGTGTACACCTGGATTGGAATTTTTGTATGTCTGGGGCCATTCTATAGTATCAGTGGGAGTGTTCTGACATCTTCCTTTTCACCTTAAAGACTGAAAGAATACCTGTATGGGAAAGTTTAACATAAACACCAGCCTCCACAGCAGCAGTTGATGCATAGCCGACCTCTCTGACTCACTGTTCTGTTGACAATGAACTCTGACATTTTACAACCAACATGAACTCAACTCATGAACTCAACAAACAATTGACTTTTGACCAACTTGCCAACCAGCCACTGCTCACTGGGACATCAGGGCAGGATGACTGTTCTAGTGACTTCCGGTGTTATTTATAGTAGATGATGTGATGTATAGTGACGGTAGTAACAAACCCTGGCTTTGATGTGTCAGTTTTGATGTGTCAAATCCTGGTGTGTCAAATCCTTGATGTGTCAAACCCGGACAATAATGTGTCATAGGGTGAATGCACTTTGAAGTAAATCTCAGCTATGTTAAAAGTACAATCAAGAAAATAACTTTATTCAGGAGTATCATTAAAACAGGTTAACATGTCCAGCTAACATTAGACACTAGACAGAAAGCTCTTAAATTGCTGAAATAAGTCAATGAAATCAATGATGAGAAGAGTCAGATGAACCATTACCTGACATGGACTGTAAACATCTACATGAACATGCACAATGTACACAATACATGTCAAATATGTCAGTTGACAACACTGTGCTGTTTGTTAAAATCACTGTAGTGTGAGTATCTCTAACCTTGCCAACAGACAAAGAGCTATGAATGGATCAGTGGTTCACCAATCAGGGCTTTGCTTGGCACAGTGACAAGATGTGATGTGTAATTGTATTTTTTTGTGATATATAAATGGTCTTGCAACGCTCTCATTAAACGTGTCTAAAACATTAATAGCTTATGTTCTGAGAACATGGCAACCATGTTCTGTGTATGTTTGGTGGGACGTTCTAAACCTCCGAAACTGGACACATTAATGTTTTTCCCACATTCCCATGAAACGTGTCTAGAATATTAATATATGATGTGCTGTGAACATGGCAAAGTTGTGGGAACGTTTGATGTTAGCTGGGTGCCAGGTAATAATTTATCACGATATCTGAAATCAAGTTTGTAGGGAAAATAAAAAATCGAAACATCCAAATGCTTATTTTTATAGATTTAGTTAACAAATCAAATCAAATGCAAGTGTATTTGTCACGTGTACCGAATACAGTGAAATGCTTACTTACAGGTTCTAACCAATAGTGCAAAAAAGGTGTTAGGTGAACAATAGGTAAGTAAAGAAATAAAACAACAGTAAAAAGACAGGCTATATACAGTAGCGAGGCTATAAAAGTAGCAAGGCTACATACAGACACCGGTTAGTCAGGCTGATTGAGGTAGTATGTACATGTAGATATGGTTAAAGTGACTATGAGTATATGATGAACAGAGAGTAGCAGTAGCGTAAAAGAGGGGTGGGTGCCTGGACACAATGCAGATAGCCCGGTTACCCAATGTGCGGGAGCACTGGTTGACCGGACAAATTGAGATCCTATGTACATGAATGTATAGTTGAAGTAGCAGCAGCGTAAAAAGAGGGTTTGGGGTGGTTGGGGGGGGAACACAATGCAAATAGTCCGGGTAACCATTTGATTACCTGTTCAGGAGTTTTATGGCTTGGGGTTAAAACGGTTGAGAAGCCTTTTTGTCTGAGACTTGGCACTCCTGTACCACTTGCCATGCGGTAGTAGAGAGAACAGTCTATGACTGGGGTGGCTGGGGTCTTTGACAATTTTTAGGGCCTTCCTCTGACATCGCCTGGTGTAGAGGTCCTGGATGGCAGGCAGCTTAGCCCCAGTGATGTACTGGGCCGTACGCACTACCCTCTGTAGTGCCTTGCAGTCAGAGGCCGAGCAATTGCCGTACCAGGCAGTGATGCAACCAGTCTATGTCTATGACTGGGGTGGCTGGGGTCTTTGACCATTTTTAGGGCCTTCCTCTGACATCGCCTGGTGTAGAGGTCCTGGATGGCAGGCAGCTTAGCCCTAGTGATGTACTGGGCCATACGCACTACCCTCTGTAGTGCCTTACAGTCAGAGGCCGAGCAATTGCCGTACCAGGCAGTGATGCAACCATTAACCATACTCTCGATGTTGCAGCTGTAGAACCTTTTGAGAATCTCAGGACCCATGCCAAATCTTTTTAGTTTCCTGAGGGGGGATAGGCTTTGTTGTGCCCTCTTTATGACTGTCTTGGTGTGTTTGGAACATTCTAGTTTGTTGTTGATGTGGACACACATTCTTTTGGAGAGATTGGAAACCCAAATTGGTCTACACGGACAAGTTCTGGCCTGGTTTAGATCTTATCTGTTGGAAACATATCAGCTTGTCTCTGTGAATTGTTTGTCCTCTGACAAATCAACTGTAAATTTTGGTGTTCCTCAAGGTTCCGTTTTAGGACCACTATTGTTTTCACTATATATTTTACCTCTTGGGGATGTCATTCGAAAACATAATGTTAACTTTCACTGCTATGCGGATGACACACAGCTGTATATTTCAATGAAACATGGTGAAGCCCCAAAATTGCCCTCGCTAGAAGCCTGTGTTTCAGACATAAGGAAGTGGATGGCTGCAAACTTTCTACTTTTAAACTCGAACAAAACAGAGATGCTTGTTCTAGGTCCCAAGAAACAAAGAGATCTTCTGTTGAATCTGACAATTAATCTTAATTGGTTGTACAGTCGTCTCAAATAAAACTGTGAAGGACCTCGGCGTTACTCTGGACCCTGATCTCACTTTTGACGAACATATCAAGACTGTTTCAAGGACAGCTTTGTTCCATCTACGTAACATTGCAAAAATCAGAAACTTTCTGTCCAAAAATGATGCAGAAAAATGTATCCATGCTTTTGATACTTCTAGGTTAGACTACTGCAATGCTCTACTTTCCGGCTACCCGGATAAAGCACTAAATAAACTTCAGTTAGTGCTTAATACGGCTGCTAGAATCCTGACTAGAACCAAAAAATGTGATCATATTACTCCAGTGCTAGCCTCCCTACACTGGCTTCCTGTCAAGGCAAGGGCTGATTTCAAGGTTTTACTGCTAACCTACAAAGCATTACATGGGCTTGCTCCTACCTATCTCTCTGATTTGGTCCTGCCGTACGTACCTACACGTACGCTACGGTCACAAGACGCAGGCCTCCTAATTGGCCCTAGAATTTCTAAGCAAAAAGCTAGAGGCAGAGCTTTCTCCTATAGAGCTGCATTTTTATGGAATGGTCTGCCTACCCATGTGAGAGACGCAGACTCGGTCTCAACCTTTAAGTCTTTACCGAAGACTCATCTCTTCAGTGGGTCATATGATTGAGTGTAGTCTGGCCCAGGGGTGTGAAGGTGAACGGAAAGGCTCTGGAGCAACGAACCGCCCTTGCTGTCTCTGCCTGGCTGGTTCCTCTCTTTCCACTGGGATTATCTGCCTCTAACCCTATTACAGGGGCTGAGTCACTGGCTTTACTGGTGCTCTTTCATGCCGTCCCTAGGAGGGGTGCGTCATTTGAGTGGGTTGAGTCACTGATGTGATCTTCTTGTCTGGGTTGGCGCCCCCCCTTGGGTTGTGCCCTGGCGGAGATCTTTGTGGGCGATACTCGGCCTTGTCTCAGGATGGTAAGTTGGTGGTTGAAGATATCCCTCTAGTGGTGTGGGGGCTGTGCTTTGGCAAAGTGGGTGGGGTTATATCCTTCCTGTTTGGCCTGTCTGGGTGTATCATCGGATGGGGCCACAGTGTCTCCTGACCCCTCCTGTCTCAGCCTCCAGTATTTATGCTGCAGTAGTTTATGTGTCGGGGGGCTAGGGTCAGTTTGTTATATCTGGAGTACTTCTCCTGTCTTATCCGGTGTCCTGTGTGAATTTAAGTATGCTCTCTCTAATTCTCTCTTTATCTCTTTCTTTCTCTCTCTCGGAGGACCTGATTCCTAGGACCATGCCTCAGGACTACCTGGCATGATGACTCCTTGCTGTCCCCAGTCCACCTGGCCGTGCTGCTGCTCCAGTTTCAACTGTTCTGCCTGTGATTATTATTATTTGACCATGCTGGTCATTTATGAACATTTGAACATGAACATCTTGGCCATGTTCTGTTATAATCTCCACCCGGCACAGCCAGAAGAGGACCGGCCACCCCTCATAACCTGGTTCCTCTCTAGGTTTCTTCCTAGGTTTTGGCCTTTCTAGGGAGTTTTTCCTAGACACCGTGCTTCTACACCTGCATTGCTTGCTGTTTGGGGTTTTAGGCTGGGTTTCTGTAAGGCACTTTGAGATATCAGATGATTTACGAAGGGCTATATAAATATATTTGATTTGATTTTGATTTGATTTGAGACCGAGGAACTTAAAGCTCTCAACCTACTCCCCTACAGCCCCGTCGATGAGAATGGGGATGTGCTCGGTCCTCCTTTTCCTGTAGTCCACAATCATCTCCTTAGTCTTGGCTACGTTGAGGGATAGGTTGTTTCTGGCACCACCCGGCCAGGTCTCTGACCTCCTCACTGTAGGCTGTCTCGTCGTTGTCTGTTATCAGGCCTACCACTGTTGTGTTGTTTGCAAACTTAATGATGGTGTTGGAGTCGTGCCTGGCCATGCAGTCGTGGGTGAACAGGGAGTACAGGAGGGGACTGAGCACCCACCCCTGGGGAGCTCCAGTGTTGAGGATCAGCGTGGCAGATGTGTTGCTACCTACCCTCACCACCTGGGTGCGGCCTGTCAGGAAGTCCAGGATCCAGTTGCAGAGGGAGGTGTTTAGTTCCAGGATTCTTAGCTTAGTGATGAGCTTTGAGGGTACTATGGTGTTGAATGCTGAGCTGTAGTCAATGAATAGCATTCTCACGTAAGTGTTCCTTTTGTCCAGGTGGGAAAGGGCAGTGTGGAGTGCAATAGAGATTGCATCATCTATGGATTTGTTTGGGTGGTATGCAAATTGGAGTGGGTCTAGGGTTTCTGGGATAATGTTGTTGATGTGAGCCATGACCAACCTTTCAAAGCACTTCATGGCTACGGACGTGAGTGCTACGGGTCTGTAGTCATTTAGGCAGGTTGCATTTGTGTTCTTGGGCACAGGGACTATGGTGGTCTGCTTGAAACATGTTGGTATTACAGACTCAATCAGCGACTTGTTGAAAATGTCAATGAAGACACCTGCCAGTTGGTCAGCACATGCCCGGAGCACACTTCCTGGTAAGCCGTCTGGCCTCGCAGCCTTGTTTATGTTGACCTGTTTAAAGGTCTTACTCACGTCGGCTACGGAGAGCGTGATCACACAGTCGTCCGGAACAGCTGATGCTCACATGCATGCCTCAGTGTTGCTTGCCTCGATGCAAGCATAGAAGTGATGTTGCTCGTCTGGTAGGCTCGTGTCGATGGGCAGCTTGGAGCAGTGCTTCCCTTTGTAGTCCGTAATCGTTTGCGAGCCCTGCCACATAAGACGAGTGTCGGAGTCGGTGTAGTATGATTAAATCTTAGCCCTGTATTGACGCTTTGCCTGTTTGATGGTTCGTCGCAGGGCATAGCAGGATTTCTTGTAAGCGTCCGGGTTAGATTCCTTCACCTTGAAAGTGGCAGCTCTACCCTTTAGCTCAGTGCGAATGTTGCCTGTAATCCATGGCTTCTGGTTGAGGTATGTACGTAAATGTGTCCCATTTACTGCCAATATCCAGCAACTTTGCACAGCCATTGAAGAGAAGTGGGACAACATTCCACAGGCCACCATCAACAGCCTGATCAACTCTATGCGAAGGAGATGTGTTGCTCTGCATGAGGCAAATGGTGTCCACATCAAATCAAATCAAATTTTATTTGTCACATACACATGGTTAGCAGATGTTAATGCGAGTGTAGCGAAATGCTTGTGCTTCTAGTTCCAACAATGCAGTAATAACCAACAAGTAATCTAACTAACAATTCCAAAACTACTGTCTTATACACAGTGTAAGGCGATAAAGAATATGTACATAAAGATATATGAATGAGTGATGGTACAGAGCAGCATAGGCAAGATACAGTAGATGGTATCGAGTACAGTATATACATATGAGATGAGTATGTAAACAAAGTGGCATAGTTAAAGTGGCTAGTGATACATGTATTGCATAAGGATGCAGTAGATGATATAGAGTACAGTATATACGTATGCATATGAGATGAATAATGTAGGGTATGTAACATTATATTAGGTAGCATTGTTTAAAGTGGCTAGTGATATATTTTACATCATTTCCCATCAATTCACATTATTAAAGTGGCTGGAGTTGAGTCAGTGTCAGTGTCAGTGTGTTGGCAGCAGCCACTCAATGTTAGTGGTGGCTGTTTAACAGTCTGATGGCCTTGAGATAGAAGCTGTTTTTCAGTCTCTCGGTCCCAGCTGTGATGCACCTGTACTGACCTCGCCTTCTGGATGATAGCGGGGTGAACAGGCAGTGGCTCGGGTGGTTGTTGTCCTTGATTATCTTTATGGCCTTCCTGTAACATCGGGTGGTGTAGGTGTCCTGGAGGGCAGGTAGTTTGCCCCCGGTGATGCGTTGTGCAGACCTCACTACCCTCTGGAGAGCCTTACAGTTGTGGGCGGAGCAGTTGCCGTACCAGGCGGTGATACAGCCCGCCAGGATGCTCTCGATTGTGCATCTGTAGACGTTTGTGAGTGCTTTTGGTGACAAGCCGAATTTCTTCAGCCTCCTGAGGTTGAAGAGGCGCTGCTGCGCCTTCTTCACGATGCTGTATGTGTGAGTGGACCAATTCAGTTTGTCTGTGATGTGTATGCCGAGGAACTTAAAACTTGCTACCCTCTCCACTACTGTTCCATCGATGTGGATAGGGGGGTGTTCCCTCTGCTGTTTCCTGAAGTCCACAATCATCTCCTTAGTTTTGTTGACGTTGAGTGTGAGGTTATTTTCCTGACACCACACTCCGAGGGCCCTCACCTCCTCCCTGTAGGCCGTCTCGTCGTTGTTGGTAATCAAGCCTACCACTGTTGTGTCGTCCGCAAACTTGATGATTGAGTTGGAGGCGTGCGTGGCCACACAGTCGTGGGTGAACAGGGAGTACAGGAGAGGGCTCAGAACGCACCCTTGTGGGGCCCCAGTGTTGAGGATCAGCGGGGTTGAGATGTTGTTGCCTACCCTCACCACCTGGGGGCGGCCCGTCAGGAAGTCCAGTACCCAGTTGCACAGGGCGGGGTCGAGACCCAGGGTCTCGAGCTTGATGACGAGCTTGGAAGGTACTATGGTGTTGAATGCCGAGCTGTAGTCGATGAACAGCATTCTCACATAGGTATTCCTCTTGCCCAGATGGGTTAGGGCAGTGTGCAGTGTGGTTGAGATTGCATCATCTGTGGACCTATTTGGGCGGTAAGCAAATTGGAGTGGGTCTAGGGTGTCAGCTAGGGTCGAGGTGATATGGTCCTTGACTAGTCTCTCAAAGCACTTCATGATGACGGAAGTGAGTGCTACGGGGCGGTAGTCATTTAGCTCAGTTACCTTAGCTTTCTTGGGAACAGGAACCATGGTGGCCCTCTTGAAGCATGTGGGAACAGCAGACTGGTATAGGGATTGATTGAATATGTCCGTAAACATTTTACATTTACATTTAAGTCATTTAGCAGACGCTCTTATCCAGAGCGACTTACAAATTGGTGCTTTCACCTTATGACATCCAGTGGAACAGCCACTTTACAATAGTGCATCTAGGTCTTTTAAGGGGGGGAGGGGGAGAAGGATTACTTTATCCTATCCTAGGTATTCCTTAAAGAGGTGGGGTTTCAGGTGTCTCCGGAAGGTGGTGATTGACTCCGCTGTCCTGGCGTCGTGAGGGAGTTTGTTCCACCATTGGGGGGCCAGAGCAGCAAACAGTTTTGACTGGGCTGAGCGGGAACTGTACTTCCTCAGTGGTAGGGAGGCGAGCAGGCCAGAGGTGGATGAACGCAGTGCCCTTGTTTGGGTGTAGGGCCTGATCAGAGCCTGGAGGTAGTGAGGTGCCGTTCCCCTCACAGCTCCGTAGGCAAGCACCATGGTCTTGTAGCGGATGCGAGCTTCAACTGGAAGCCAGTGGAGAGAGCGGAGGAGCGGGGTGACGTGAGAGAACTTGGGAAGGTTGAACACCAGACGGGCTGCAGCGTTCTGGATGAGTTGTAGGGGTTTAATGGCACAGGCAGGGAGCCCAGCCAACAGCGAGTTGCAGTAATCCAGACGGGAGATGACAAGTGCCTGGATTAGGACCTGCGCCGCTTCCTGTGTGAGGCAGGGTCGTACTCTGCGGATGTTGTAGAGCATGAACCTACAGGAACGGGCCACCGCCTTGATGTTATTTGAGAACGACAGGGTGTTGTCCAGGATCACGCCAAGGTTCTTAGCGCTCTGGGACGAGGACACAATGGAGTTGTCAACCGTGATGGCGAGATCATGGAACGGGCAGTCCTTCCCGGGAGGAAGAGCAGCTCCGTCTTGCCGAGGTTCAGCTTGAGGTGATGATCCGTCATCCACACTGATATGTCTGCCAGACATGCAGAGATGCGATTCGCCACCTGGTCGTCAGAAGGGGGAAAGGAGAAGATTAATTGTGTGTCGTCTGCATAGCAATGATAGGAGAGACCATGTGAGGTTATGACAGAGCCAAGTGACTTGGTGTATAGCGAGAATAGGAGAGGGCCTAGAACAGAGCCCTGGGGGACACCAGTGGTGAGAGCACGTGGTGAGGAGACGGATTCTCGCCACGCCACCTGGTAGGAGCGACCTGTCAGGTAGGACGCAATCCAAGCGTGGGCCGCGCCGGAGATGCCCAACTCGGAGAGGGTAAACACACCGGCCAGCTGGTCTGCGCATGCTCTGAGGGCGCGGCTGGGGATGCCGTCTGGGCCTGCAGCCTTGCGAGGGTTAACACGTTTAAATGTCTTACTCACCTCGGCTGCAGTGAAGGAGAGTCCGCATGTTTTCGTTGCAGGCACTGTATTGTCCTCAAAGCGGGCAAAAAAGTTATTTAGTCTGCCTGGGAGCAAGACATCCTGGTCCGTGACTGGGCTGGTTTTCTTCTTGTAGTCCGTGATTGACTGTAGACCCTGCCACATACCTCTTGTGTCTGAGCCGTTGAATTGAGATTCTACTTTGTCTCTGTACTGACGCTTAGCTTGTTTGATAGCCTTGCGCAGTGGTTTGCGCTTTCAGTTTCACGCGAATGCTGCCATCAATCCACGGTTTCTGGTTAGGGAATGTTTTAATCGTTGCTATGGGAACGACATCTTCAACGCACGTTCTAATGAACTCGCACACCGAATCAGCGTATTCGTCAATGTTGTTATCTGACGCAATACAAAACATATCCCATTCTACGTGATGGAAGCAGTCTTGGAGTGTGGAGTCAGCTTGGTCGGACCAGCGTTGGACAGACCTCAGCGTGGGAGCTTATTTTTTTAGTTTCTGTCTGTAGGCAGGGATCAACAAAATGGAGTCGTGGTCAGCTTTTCCGAAAGGAGGGCGAAGTTAGAGTAACAATGATCCAAGGTTTTTCCACCCCTGGCTGCGCAATCGATATGCTGATAAAATTTAGGGAGTCTTGTTTTCAGATTAGCCTTGTTAAAATCCCCAGCTACAATGAATGCAGCCTCCGGATAAATGTATTCCAGTTTGCAAAGAGTCAAATAAAGTTTGTTTAGAGCCATCGATGTGTCTGCTTGGGGGGGGGGATATATACGGCTGTGATTATAATCGAAGAGAATTCTCTTGGTAGATAATGTGGTCGACATTTGATTGTGAGGAATTCTAAATCAGGTGAACAGAAGGATTTGAGTTCCTGTATGTTTCTTTCATCACACCATGTCTCGTTAGCCATAAGGCATACGCCCCCGCCCCTCTTCTTACCAGAAAGATGTTTGTTTCTGTCGGCGCGATGCGTGGAGAAACCCGCTGGCTGCACCGCCTCCGATAGCGTCTCTCCAGTGAGCCATGTTTCTGTGAAGCAAAGAATGTTACAGTCTCTGATGTCCCTCTGGAATGCTACCCTTGCTCGGATTTCATCAACCTTGTTGTCAAGAGACTGGACATTGGCGAGAAGAATGCTAGGGAGTGGTGCACGATGTGCCCGTCTCCGGAGTCTGACCAGAAGACCGCCTCGTTTCCCTCTTTTACGGAGTCGTTTTTTTGGGTCGCCGCATGGGATCCATTCCGTTGTCCTAGTTGAAAGGCAGAACACAGGATCCGCGTCGCGAAAATCATATTCTTGGTCGTACTGATGGTGAGTTGACGCTGATCTTATATTCAGTAGTTCTTCTCGACTGTATGTAATGAAACCTAAGATGACCTGGGGTACTAATGTAAGAAATAACACGTAAAAAAACAAAAAACTGCATAGTTTCCTAGGAACGCGAAGTGAGGCGGCCATCTCTGTCGGCGCCGGATACATCAGATACTGGCTGGTTTTCTGGTCCACGCCCCACCTTTTTTAAAGGTATCTGTGACTATGACCAACTGATGCATATCTGTATTCCCAGTCATGTGAAATCCATAGATTCGGGTCTAATGAATTTATTTAAATTGACTGATTTCCATATATGAACTGTAACTCAGTAAAATCTTGGAAATTGTTGCATGTTGCGTTTACATTTTAGTTCAGTGTAGTAGGCATTAATTAGTGGGCATTTTAAGTATGCTACCATGTTGTTGTCATGTTGTGTTGCTACCATGCTGTGTTGTCATGTGATGCTGCCATGCTATGTTGTGGTCTTAGGTCTCTCTTTATGTAGTGTTGTGTTGTCTCTCTTGTCGTGATGTGTGTTTTGTCCTATATTTTTATTTAATTGATTTTTATTTTTAATCCCAGCCCCCGTCCCCGAAGGAGGCTATCATTGTAAAATAATAATTTGTTCTTAACTGGCTTGCCTATTTAAATAAAGGTTACATTTTTTTAAAGTGAAAAAAGTCTCTCTACTGTAGGAAATATACTGTAAGAAGACACATCTGATCTCCGCCATGGACATTCCCAGCTTCCCAGCTTCCTGGCCTGTAAACATAAACATGTACAACTACCCCCTGGTCTTCAAAGCCCACGCACCCACTATATCAATACTTTTCATAGTTTGGTAAACAAGGGAATATCTCCATTCCTGCTCTACCTTAAGTTTAGAGCAGACTTTCGCACAAACCAACCCACACACCATAGTCAAAGGGTCAGCATGAATTAGGCCTACTTTAGCCTAACGTGTCCACAGTACAGAGGCTCAGAAGCAGAGGCCTTATTGCTTAGCATTCACAGGGGCACCCTCAGACTTTTACTAGAGGAAACCATTTGAATGTTTGCTTTTTCTTTGTAATACTACTAGCTCCTTAGCAATTGTATGAAATTGGCTTAAGCTAGCCCAGATAGGTTCCCAATCTCCCAACCTCATAACTAGCTACCAAGGTATCAATTTCAGGCTATCAATCAAGTTAGAATAGCTAGCTAAATTTCTTAGCTATCATGCCTGCTGGCAAGGTTGGTAGAAAGGCAAGCAATAGCTAAATGTACTGAATAAGACTCAAGTTCCTCTCAATCTTTTACTCATATTTTAGCAGAGATACAGAGAAGCATATTTTTTTTATTTAAAAAAATAACCTCCAGTCAGTAGGATACTGACAGCTCAAGAGGTATGCCTAGATATGCAGACAAATTTATATATATATATATTTTTACATATAATTAAGCATAATAATTATGTCTCTAGTTTCCTGGAAATACCTGTTTCAGGTGTTTAAAAAATGATCCAACTTACGGATGGGGGGCATAGAATCCCTCCGGATCACCCCCCACCATACACTCCACATGTACTTTGGAGCCCCTCAGATTTTGGGGCTGCATGACGCCCCTGCTCAGAAGCCAGCATTGGTAAGGGTCAACAACTTGAAATTGTTTATGCAGAAGTACCAAATAACATCATCACTAATTTGTCTTAGTAAACACATCTGGGCAGGATGGCGTCAGAAAGTCCAGATTGGAATGCTACAAAGAGGCACTTTCCATGGCAATGGAAGAAGTGTGAAAGTGGAAAAGGAGAGAGTAGAATACTACTTATTGCTTGTGTGGCTTCCATGCGGACTTCCATGTTGTCTGAGCATGAGTAGGCTTGGGAGACGGACGGATTCCAAATAGTCGTTTACAAGACGCGATTAGAAAGCTCATGGACTTTCATCTAATTCTCTCATAAAATGAGTAACTCCTAATGTTTATGTAATGTCACTTTTTAAGATGTCAATAAGGAAGAGGAGAAAGTGGAATGCTTCTCGGCTTGTGTGAGAAAAATGATGATATTCTAAAAACTGCTTATATTACTAAGCCATCCGACTGTTTAACAACCATCACCAGATAATGTACACAAACTGTTTTTGTATAGTTGTTTGAGCTTAAAACGTACATTTAGTGAATTTTATAAGGGAAAATATTTATTTTGAGAATTTTCCAAATACTTTCAGTATAAATTTCCCTGTCGTCTCTATGCCTGTGTCCGAAGCAAAAGATCCCAATTCCAAACTCTCCCAATAAGTAATAAATAAATAAATAAATAAATATTTCAATAAATAAAAAACTGGCAGTAATGGATATTAACTGAAAAATGATATTATGTAGTATCTTGCTTCTCTCAAAACTGTGATTCCTAAAAGATGTGTCTGGAGATTTGGTGAACTTTTTGTCTAAAATGAATCAAGAATGAGCAGGGTCAGCTTTACCATAAGGACCCTTTCTTCGTGTCCTCATTACATGTAGTGCAACAAGGCCACTTATGGTCTGTAGAGTAGCAACAGCGTAAATGAGGGGAGGCAATGAAAATAGTCTGGGTAGCCATTTGATTAGCTGTTCAGGAGTCTTATGGCTAGCGGATAGAAGCTGTTAACTTTTTAGGGATAGGGGGCAGTATTCGGAAATTCGGATGAATGATGTGCCCAAAGTATGATGTTCCCTCACGACGCCAGGACAGCGGAGTCAATCACCACCTTCCGGAGACACCTGAAACCCCACCTCTTTAAGGAATACCTAGGATAGGATAAAGTAATCCCTCTCACCCCCCCCCCTGAAAAGATTTAGATGCACTACTGTTCCACTGGAGGTCATAAGGTGAATGCACCAATTTGTAAGTCGCTCTGGATAAGAGCGTCTGCTAAATGACTTAAATGTAAATGTAAAGTAAACTGCCTGTTACTCAGGACCAGAAGCTAGGATATGCATATAGTTGGTAGTATTGGATGGAAAACACTCTGAAGTTTCTAAAACTGTTAGAATAATGTCTGTGAGTATAACAGAACTGATGTGGCAGGCGGAAACCCGAGGTCAATCCCAAGGAGAAAACCAGAGGAGAATACCTCCCAGATTGCAGTTCCTATGGCTTCCACTAGATGTCAACTGTCTTTAGAAAGGGTTTCAGGCTTGTTTTTTGAGAAATGACATAGTAATTGTAGTTTTTCAAGGTGGCTCTCATTTTGGACTGTAATCTTGTGGCGCGCGTGGATGAGGGCGTGGATGAGGGCGCGCACTTCGTTATTTATCTCCGGTATTGAACATACTACATTTCGTCTTAAATTGTATTGTTTATTTACATATTAGGGTACCTGAGGATTGATTAGAAACATTGACTTGTTTGGATGAAATTTATTGGTAACTTTTGGGATTCCTTTGTATGCATGTTGAACGAGTGGAACGGGTGGATTACTGAATCAAATGCGCCAAATAAACTTTTGGGATATAAAGAAGGACTTTATTGAACAAAACAACCATTTGTTGTGTAGCTGGGACCCTTGGGATTGCAAACAGAGGAAGATCTTCATTTATTTTATCGCTATTTCTGACTTTTGTGATGCCTCTGCTGGATTGGAAAATGTTTTTAATGATTTTGTGTGTGGGGCACAGTCCTCAGATAGTCGCATAGTATGCTTTCGCCGTAAAGCCTTTTTGAAATCTGACAATGTGGTTGGATTAACAAGACGTTAAGCTTTTAAATGATGTAAAACACTTGTATGTTCATGTATATTTACTATTATTATTTTTGTATTTTGAATTTCGCGCTCTGCAATTTCACAGGATGTTGTGAAGGTGGGATGCTAGCGCCCCACCTATCCCGAGCCTTTTGGACATAGACTTGGCGCTCCGGTACCGCTTGCCATGTGGTAGGAGAGAGGACAGTATATGACTAGGGTGGCTGGAGTCTTTGACAATTTTTAGGGCCTTCCTCTGACACCGCCTGGTATAGAAGTCCTGAATGGCAGGAAGCTTGGCCCCAAATATTAACCATGTATGTTGTCTATATTGCTTGTAATTGATATAAGTCAACATCTAAGTATTAAAACAATGAATGCTCAAGAATTGGCGGGAGACAGCTCACCGCATTCAGGAGAGCTAAGTGCATTCTGGAGACCTGAGTGCATTCTGGAGAGAGATAGGCCAATATCTTCACAACGCACCCCATCTCTTTCTTCTTGTCTCAACATTTCAAATTATATTCAAGACACATTATCTTCAAACATATTTTAGATGCTTTTTACTGACAACATCTCAATAATCAGCTAGGCCTATTGCCAAGTGGACTGTCCAAATTGCGGGCTTCCCAAATAGGCATGTAAGCCTTCACACTTGTGATTTGAAACAATCCACAGCTTTAAAAGATGCGTATGATCCTCTGTGGATAAGTCATGCTCTCTGCTGAATGATTGTTTTTATTTCTGTATAGACAGACGTAATTAGGCCTATATACTTTTAGCAATTTATTTAAATTGGCACCTATCAACTACGATCTAGTGTTGTGAACACGGATAACAAATAACATGTCGAGATCATTCTGGTGTCTCCACTGTGTGTACAGATCTGTTACATTATCTGACATCATTATGACCGTCGCAAGATAGCTCATTATGACATCATGTATGAGAGAATTCCAATGACTGGCTCCGCGTAAATGGCAATGATCCCCTGCTGGACTTTCCTCCAACTATCCCCATGATGCTCTCTCTGTGTGCAATCAAAGAATAAACAACGTTGATAAATATGGAACCACACTATGAGTGAGTAGAGTAACCGGTTTTATTCAGAAGTGACCTACAGTAGGTTACACTACCATGTAATTGGTGAGTCAGAGCTGTTTCCTATCTGCTTGCTCTACCCAAACATGAATCAGTTGGCTCTGTTATTGAGCTGTGGTCCCAGTTACGTGCTGAACTCAGACACCAGTTAGACTGCAGGTAGCTGCATTGTGTAGAACCTGAGCCAATCACAGTGTAGGAAAGCCCAGCAGCACTGCCAAATAGCTAAGCTAAGCGTCAGTACAGAGACAAAGTGGAATCTCAATTCAATGGCTCAGACACAAGAGGCATGTGGCAGGGTCTACAGTCAATCACGGACTACAAGAAGAAACCCAGCCCAGTCACGGACCAGGATGTCTTGCTCCCAGGCAGACTAAATCACTTTTTTGCCCGCTTTGAGGACAATACAGTGCCACTGACACTGCCTGCAACGAAAACATGCAGTCTCTCCTTCACTGCAGCCGAGGTGAGTAAGACATTTAAACGTGTTAACCCTCGCAAGGCTGCAGGCCCAGACGGCATCCCCAGCCGCGCCCTCAGAGCATGCGCAGACCAGCTGGCCGGTGTGTTTACGGACATATTCAATCAATCCCTATACCAGTCTGCTGTTCCCACATGCTTCAAGAGGGCCACCATTGTTCCTGTTCCCAAGAAAGCTAAGGTAACTGAGCTAAACGACTACCGCCCCGTAGCACTCACTTCCGTCATCATGAAGTGCTTTGAGAGACTAGTCAAGGACCATATCACCTCCACCCTACCTGACACCCTAGACCCACTCCAATTTGCTTACCGCCCAAATAGGTCCACAGACGATGCAATCTCAACCACACTGCACACTGCCCTAACCCACCTGGACAAGAGGAATACCTATGTGAGAATGCTGTTCATCGACTACAGCTCGGCATTCAACACCATAGTACCTCCAAGCTCGCCATCAAGCTCGAGACCCTGGGTCTCGACCCCGCCCTGTGCAACTGGGTACTGACTTCCTGACGGGCCGCCCACAGGTGGTGAGGGTAGGCAACAACATCTCCTCCCCGCTGATCCTCAACACGGGGCCCCACAAGGGTGCGTTCTGAGCCCTCTCCTGTACTCCCTGTTCACCCACGACTGCGTGGCCATGCACGCCCAACTCAATCATCAAGTTTAAGTCATTTGCTTACCGCCCAAATACCACAACAGTGGTAGGCTTGATTACCAACAACGACGAGACGGCCTACAGGGAGGAGGTGAGGGCCCTCGGAGTGTGGTGTCAGGAAAATAACCTCACACTCAACGTCAACAAAACTAAGGAGATGATTGTGGACTTCAGGAAACAGCAGAGGGAACACCCCCTATCCACATCGATGGATCAGTAGTGGAGAGGGTAGCAAGTTTTAAGTTCCTCGGCATACACATCACAGACAAACTGAATTGGTCCACTCACACTGACAGCGTCGTGAAGAAGGCGCAGCAGCGCCTTCAACCTCAGGAGGCTGAAGAAATTCGGCTTGTCACCAAAAGCACTCACAAACTTCTACAGATGCACAATCGAGAGCATCCTGGCGGGCTGTATCACCGCCTGGTACGGCAACTGCTCCGCCTCAACCGTAAGGCTCTCCAGAGGGTAGTGAGGTCTGCACAACGCATCACCGGGGCAAACTACCTGCCCTCCAGGACACCTACACCACCCGATGTTACAGGAAGGCCATAAAGATCATCAAGGACATCAACCACCCAAACCACTGCCTGTTCACCCCGCTATCATCCAGAAGGCGAGGTCAGTACAGGTGCATCAAAGCTGGGACCGAGAGACTGAAAAACAGCTTCTATCTCAAGGCCATCAGACTGTTAAACAGCAATCACTAACATTGAGTGGCTGCTGCCAACACACTGTCATTGACACTGACCCAACTCCAGCCACTTTAATAATGGGAATTGATGGGAAATGATGTAAATATATCACTAGCCACTTTAAACAATGCTACCTTATATAATGTTACTTACCCTACACTATTCATCTCATATGCATATGTATATACTGTACTCTAGATCATCGACTGCATTCTTATGTCACTAGCCACTTTAACTATGCCACTTTGTTTACTTTGTCTACATACTCATCTCATATGTATATACTGTAATACTGTATGCTGCTCTGTACCATCACTCATTCATATATCCTTATGTACATATTCCTTATCCCCTTACACTGTGTATAAGACAGTAGTTTTGGAATTGTTAGTTAGATTACTTGTTGGTTATCACTGCATTGTCGGAACTAGAAGCACAAGCATTTCGCTACACTCGCATTAACATCTGCTAACCATGTGTATGTGACAAATAAAATTTGATTTGATTTGATTTGATTTGAAATACTTTTCCTCAATTAGCCTGAGCCAGTCCAGCAGCACAGCCAAATATTGTTCCCCGTGAAATGTGCTCCCCAGAGCACTCCAATATAGATTCATTATAGACCAAGAACTCTATATCAAAACCACACTTCCAGTCACAGAGAAGGAAAACTACAAAGGGAAATCTAGCCAAAATATAACATTTTGTTTTTCTTTGTCATTTCCTGCTGTTTTTGTGGCTTAAATTTGATCAGAACTGAGCAATGATTGCATAGCGATTGAAGGGGAACAGCTTAAATTGGGAATTGAACCAGGCCTGATGCCACAAGGCAAGTACACCAGCACCTGTAAGGTAGGGATTGTGTATCCCTCTGGCCTCTGAAGCCTGATCCCTGAGACAAACAAGTTGTGCACCTTTGATAAATATTAAATACACTTTTATTTGCCACATGTTTCGTAAACAACAGGTGTAGAGTAGACTAACAGTGAAATGCTTAAACAACAAGTGTAGAGTAGACTAACAGTGAAATGCTTAAACAACAGGTGTAGAGTAGACTAACAGTGAAATGCTTAAACAACAGGTGTAGAATAGACTAACAGTGAAATGCTTAAACAACAGGTGTAGAGTAGAATAACAGTGAAATGCTTAAACAACATGTGTAGAGTAGACTAACAGTGAAATGCTTAAACAACAGGTGTAGAGTAGACTAACAGTGAAATGCTTAAACAACAGGTGTAGAGTAGACTAACAGTGAAATGCTTAAACAACAGGTGTAGAGTAGACTAACAGTGAAATGCTTAAACAACAGGTGTAGAGTAGACTAACAGTGAAATGCTTAAACAACAGGTGTAGAGTAGACTAACAGTGAAATGCTTAAACAACAGGTGTAGAGTAGACTAACAGTGAAATGCTTAAACAACAGGTGTAGAGTAGACTAACAGTGAAATGCTTAAACAACAGGTGTAGAGTAGACTAACAGTGAAATGCTTAAACAACAGGTGTAGAGTAGACTACATTTACATTTACATTTAAGTCATTTAGCAGACGCTCTTATCCAGAGCGAGGTGTAGAGTAGACCAACAGTGAAATGCTTAAACAACAGGTGTAGAGTAGACTAACAGGGAAATGCTTAAACAACAGGTGTAGAGTAGACTAACAGTAAAATGCTTAAACAACAGGTGTAGAGTAGACTAACAGTGAAATGCTTAAACAACAGGTGTAGAGTAGACTAACAGGGAAATGCTTAAACAACAGGTGTAGAGTAGACTAACAGTGAAATGCTTAAACGACAGGTGTAGAGTAGACTAACAGTGAAATGCTTTACTTTATGGGTTATTTTTGTTGGTTCTTTTCCAACAATGCAGAGTTAAAGATACAACACATCTAAATAGAAATAGTGACAAGAGGAATAAATCACAGTGAATAAGGAATAACAATAACAAGTAGACAATAACATGGCTATGTACAGGGAGTAGAAAATAACATGGCTATATACAGGAAGTAGACAATAACATGGCTATATACAGGGAGTAGACAATAACATGGCTATATACAGGAAGTAGAAAATAACATGGCTATATACAGGGAGTAGACAATAACATGGCTATATACAGGGAGTAGAAAATAACATGGCTATATACAGGGAGTAGAAAATAACATGGTAGAAAATAACATGGCTATATACAGGAAGTAGAAAATAACATGGCTATATACAGGAAGTAGAAAATAACATGGTAGAAAATAACATGGCTATATACAGGAAGTAGAAAATAACATGGCTATATACAGGAAGTAGAAAATAACATGGTAGAAAATAACATGGCTATATACAGGAAGTAGAAAATAACATGAAAATAAAAATAACATGGTAGAAAATAACATGGCTATATACAGGAAGTAGAAAATAACATGGCTATATACAGGAAGTAGAAAATAACATGGTAGAAAATAACATGGCTATATACAGGAAGTAGAAAATAACATGGTAGAAAATAACATGGCTATATACAGGAAGTAGAAAATAACATGGCTATATACAGGAAGTAGAAAATAACATGGTAGAAAATAACATGGCTATATACAGGAAGTAGAAAATAACATGGCTATATACAGGGAGTAGACAATAACATGGCTATATACAGGAAGTAGAAAATAACATGGCTATATACAGGGAGTAGAAAATAACATGGTAGAAAATAACATGGCTATATACAGGGAGTAGACAATAACATGACTATATACAGGGAGTAGACAATAACATGGCTATATACAGGGAGTAGACAATAACATGACTATATACAGGGAGTAGACAATAACATGGCTATATACAGGGAGTAGAAAATAACATGGCTATATACAGGGAGTAGAAAATAACATGGCTATATACAGGGAGTAGACAATAACATGGCTATATACAGGGAGTGGACAATAACATGGCTATATACAGGAAGTAGAAAATAACATGGAAGAAAATAACATGGCTATATACAGGAAGTAGAAAATACCATGGTAGAAAATAACATGGCTATATACAGGGAGTAGACAATAACATGACTATATACAGGGAGTAGACAATAACATGGCTATATACAGGGAGTAGACAATAACATGGCTATATACAGGGAGTAGAAAATAACATGGCTATATACAGGGAGTAGACAATAACATGGCTATATACAGGGAGTAGACAATAACATGACTATATACAGGAAGTAGACAATAACATGACTATATACAGGGAGTAGAAAATAACATGACTATATACAGGGAGTAGACAATAACATGACTATATACAGGGAGTAGACAATAACATGGCTATATACAGGAAGTAGAAAATAACATGGCTATATACAGGGAGTAGAAAATAACATGGCTATATACAGGGAGTAGACAATAACATGGAGATATTATTATTATTTATTTTACTAGGCAAGTCAGTTAAGAACAAATTCTTATTTTCAATGACGGCCTAGGAACAGTGGGTTAACTGCCTGTTCAGGCGTAGAACGACAGATTTCTACCTTGTCAGCTCAGGGATTCGAACTTGCAATCTTGCGGTTACTAGTCCAACACTCTCACCACTAGGCTATCCTGCCGCCCCTACAGGGTGTAGAAAACGGTGGACCTACCTTAAGTATACATTCCACAGTTGCAGTAGAATGCACTTGTTAATCTTTTGGGGTTTCGTGATAAGTAATGCAATGTGGTTGTTTTTTATGCTTCTATGGTTAGGAAAATATTAGACTTTATTCATGGTGAGAATAAATTTGTTGCCAGTAATTACTGAACGTGTGTACAAATCTTAGAAAATGTAGCTATGGGGATATTGCATTGACATGTTTTGTTATCTTAATGAATAATACACAAAGTTAACAATGAAATATGTTAGGCGTACAGTGTTAGGCTATTTATAGCCCCTTTCAAAGTCTAGCTGACTGACTGATATCCCAGGCCTACTCTAACCTCTATAAGAGGCTCTTCAACTGTTACTGCACTTAGGACAGACAACCCAATCATTCCTTTCTGTTTCCTTGTTTGGACTTCTCTGTCACTAAGACATTAGTCTTCCAGGAGCAGTCTAAGTATAGGCCTTGAATGTGCTCATGATGTGTGTATGATAGAAGACTGTTTGAGCACCTGACTTTGAAGCAACCTGTTTGCTTTATGACAATCAAGCAGATTAATTATTGATTGATTGAGAAATTTGTTGGCTTTTCATTACACAATCTGACCTATTTACAAAGTAGGAATACCGGGTAGTCTGAAAGGACAGGCTTCCAGAACTACTTACATGTAGGAGCTCTAGTGAGTAAGATTTCCAATGTCTTCATTATTATTTGGTCAAGTTAACATGAAACCGGAAACTTCCTGTATGTGTATTTCTGGGGGAATTTTCTCCATTGTCACAAGTTGAATATAGTTTGTTCCTCTTCCTTGTCATATGTTCAACCCTCTTTCAACCCTCTTTCTGGTGATTTTTCTGCATCCTCTTACTTCATTCTGTGACCAACTCCAGTGGACTACGTGGTGTCCAGGTATTATTGGAATGGTGAAGTTATGGGATGGCTTGTCATCTTATTTCCATGGCAATTTCCAACCATCCACTAGTGGCAACGCGGGTACCTTGTACCATCTAGTAAATCTGCTATCTATGGCTCCGAATATCGCAGGTTCAATCTCAGTGCTAGGCACTAGTTTTCTGTTTTACCCTAAACTTTAACCTTAGCCCTAATATTAACCAGTCACAATGAAAATCTAAATTTAACCCTAATGCCTAAACTTAACCAAAAATATCTGAATTAATTCATACTGTTAACCGTAGAGGTGAGTTACAGTTTTACATTTCCACAGTTTGACTGAGAGCTAACAGACGGCAACACAATCCGTAACCAACAGACGGCAACACACTCCGTAACCAACAGACGGCAACACACTCCGTAACCAACAGACAGCAACACACTCCGTAACCAACAGACGGCAACACACATTTGAGAGATGGTTTTTGTTTCTGATGGTTGTCTCTTTCTGATGTTTGAGATGTGGTTGTTGATGTGCTTATTTAACTAGGCAAGTCAGGTAGGAACAAATTCTTATTTACAATGATGGCATAGGAACAGTGGGTTAACTGCCTTGTTCAGGAGCAGAACGACAGATTTTTACCTTGTCAGCTCGGGGATTCAATCCAGCAACCTTTCAGTTACTGTCCCAACGCTCTAACCACTGAGCTATCTGCTGGCCGGAAAAAAATTAAGGTCACTAATTAGTAAAGAACTCCCCTCACCTGGTTATCTTCTTTTAGCTGTTGATGACTTTGCAAATGCTACAGAGCCTTCAGAAAGTATTCATACCCTTTGACTTATTCCATGTTTTGTTGTGTTACAGCCTGAATTGAAAATGTATTAAAAATAATAAAAAACACACCTGTTTACACAGCGATATATGTCTGTATCAGCTTGGCACATCTGGATTTGGATTTTCTGAAACTCTGTAAGATGGGGATCACGGTGAACAGCAATGTAGAAATCTTTGAAAATGTATTGAAATTAAATACACTGCTCAAAAAATAAAGGGAATGCTAAAATAACACATCCTAGATCTGAATGAATGAAATATTCTTATTAAATACTTTTTTCTTTACATAGTTGAATGTGCTGACAACAAAATCACACAGAAATTATTAATGGAAATCAAATTTATCAACCCATGGAGGTCTGGATTTGGAGTCACACTCAAAATTAAAGTGAAAACCACACTACAGGCTGATCCAACTTTGATGTAATGTCCTTAAAACAAGTCAAAATGAGTCTCAGTAGTGTGTGTGGCCTCCACGTGCCTGTATGACCTCCCTACAACGCCTGTGCATGCTCCTGATGAGGTGGCGGATGGTCTCCTGAGGGATCTCCTCCCAAACCTGGACTAAAGCATCCGCCAACTCCTGGACAGTTTGTGGTGCAATGTGGCATTGGTGGATGGAGCGAGACATGATGTCCCAGATGTGCTCAATTGAATTCAGGTCTGGGGAACGGGTGGGCCAGTCCATAGCATCAATGCCTTCCTCTTGCAGGAACTGCTGACACACTCCAGCCACATGAGCATATGGTCTCACAAGGGGTCTGAGGATCTCATCTCGGTACCTAATGGCAGTCAGGCTCCTTCTGGCGAGCACATGGAGGGCTGTGCGGCCCCCCAAAGAAATGCCACCCCACACCATGACTGACCCACCGCCAAACCGGTCATGCTGGAGGATGTTGCAGGCAGCAGAACGTTCTCCATGGCCTCTCCAGACTCTGTCACATCTGTCACATGTGCTCAGTGTGAACCTGCTTTCATCTGTGAAGAGCACAGGTCGCCAGTGGCGAATTTGCCAATCTTTGTGTTCTCTGGCAAATGCCAAACGTCCTGCACGGTGTTGGGCTGTAAGCACAACCCCCACCTGTGGAGGTCGGTCCCTCATACCACCCTCATGGAGTCTGTTTCTGACCGTTTGAGCAGACACATGCACATTTGTGGCCTGCTGGATGTCATTTTGCAGGGCTCTGGCAGTGCTCCTCCTGCTGGGTTGTTGCCCTCCTAAGGCCTCCTCCACGTCTCCTGATGTACTGGCCTGTCTCCTGGTAGCGCCTCCCATGCTCTGGACACTACGCTGACAGACACAGCAAACCTTCTTGCCACAGCTCGAATTGATGTGCCATGCTGGATGAGCTGCACTACCTGAGCTACTTGTGTGGGTTGTAGACTCTGTCTCATGCTACCACTAGAGTGAAAGCACCGCCAGCATTCAAAAGTGACCAAAACATCAGCCAGGAAGCATAGGAACTGAGAAGTGGACTGTGGTCACCACCTGCAGAACCACTCCTTTATTGGGAGTGTCTTGCTAATTGCCTATAATTTCCACCTGTTGTCTATTCCATTTGCACAACAGCATGTGAAATGTATTGTCAATCAGTGTTGCTTCCTAAGTGGACAGTTTGATTTCACAGAAGTGTGATTGACTTGGAGTTACATTGTGTTGTTTAAGTGTTCCCTTTATTTTTTTGAGCAGTGTACATTAATATCTAATTTGAATAACTATTCACACCCCTTTGCCATACATGACACTCCAAATTGAGCTCAGGTGCATCCAATTTCCTTTGATCATTCTTTGGCCTGAATACAAAACACTATGTCTGAAGATACCAGCCCCAGCTCGTCACCCGTCTAACACCATCCCTAACGTGAAGCATGGTGGTGGCAGCATCATGCTATGGGGATGCTTTTCAGCGTCAAGGAATTGGAGACTGGTAAGGATAGAGGGAACAATGAATGAAGCCAAATACAGGAAAATCCTTGATGAGAACCTGCTTCAAAGTGCAATTGACCTTATACTGGGACGAAGATTTACGTTCCAACAGGACTATGACCCTAAGCATACAGCCAAAGCAACACTGGAATGGCTTCAGCACAAGAATGTGAAAGTCCTTGAGTGCCCCAGCCAAAGCCCAAACTTGCATCCCATTGAACATTTGTGGAAAGACTTGAAGATTGTTGTTCACCACCACTACCAATCCAACTTAACAGAGCTTTAGAAAATCTGCAAGAAAATCTGCAAGGAAGAATGGGAGAAAATCCCCAAATCCAGATGTGCAAAGCTGATACAGACATATATCGCTGACAAAGGTGCTCCTACAAAGTAATGATTCAAAGGTGTGAATACTTATCTAAATGAGGTATTTCTGCATTTCATTTTCGATACATTACCAAACATTTACTAAAAACATGTCATTATGGGGTATTGTGTGTAGATGGGTGAGAAAAAAATATTTATTTAATCAGTTTTGAATTCAGGCCGTAACAACAAATTGTGGAATAAGTCAAGAGGTATGAATACTTTCTGGCGGCACTGTATGTAATCTTAAATAGCGTCATTCATAATATATTAATGATAGAGTATGGTCACATTTAATTTGCCCGGTTAAACCTTCCCTTTGGAATGAAGATAGCAGCAGCAAGTCTATTTCATGTTATGTGGGATTGCTAAACGATCAACGACCAGGTTAAAATCCTGTATGGGAGACCAAAGGGAAAGGGGGATACCTAGTCAGTTGTACAACTGAATGCATTCAACTGAAATGTGTCTTCCTCATTTAACCCAACCCCTCTGAATCAGAGAGGTGAGGGGGGCTGCCTTAATCGACATCCACCTCTTCGGCATCCGGGGAACAGAGTAGATGTAGATAAATCAATTCTCTAATAGGAAGTGCTGCCCAGCCAATAGTTTTTTTTCTGATAGTGGATTTAACATTGAAGATCTGATGTAGTTTTAAAGGTACAAATTAAACAAGGTTTTTCTATGTTGAAATTTGGTTACCATGACAACAAAATCCTGTGGTCTAAATGTTATCCCGTTGATGACTTTTTTCAAATCCAATGTATTTTCCACGTAGATTCCATGTCACAATACATTGATAAATGACCTTGAAACAACTTTGATTCAACCAGTTTGTGCCCAGCGACAGCATGCATTCATGCCCGACATACATACAGTATGTGAAGATACTCTCATATCCCCCGACATACATACAGTATATGAAGATACTCTCATATCCCCCGACACACATACAGTATGTGAAGATACTCTCATATCTCCCGACATACATACAGTATGTGAAGATACTCTCATATCTCCCGACATACATACAGTATATGAAGATACTCTCATATCCCCCGACACACATACAGTATGTGAAGATACTCTCATATCTCCCGACATACATACAGTATGTGAAGATACTCTCATATCCCCCGACATACATACATTCACACATCTAACCACAACATACGGCACAAAAAGCTGTCATTTTAACAATGAACAAAACTGATTTGTCAGCCAGAAACTGTCACCATATCATGTGTGTTTTGCTGGTGCATTTATGTTTTGCATCATTAACATTTATGCCAATCAGCAGTGCCATCTCCCTGAAAGGGCGTTGTGTGTGCGTGTGCAGGCCATCATTGTAGAAGTCTATGGTGGAGGTGTCCAGTTCCCGGGGCTGCTTCAGGTAGCTACCCACCTCTAGTGGACCAGCACATTACACTTTCCCCAGTGCACGGTATCTGCGGAGGCGGATGTGAAGAGTGGTTGGAGGGAAAACACACAGGTCTATCTCCCTGATACTCTCCCGCACCACCGCTCACGACCCACTCACTCATGCTCATTACACACACACAATGGAAGATGTGTTCCCCCACTCGCTCCTCACAGAGCTCATAGACTGGGCCACATAGGCCCTTTGCAGCAGCCTCACCCCCAGGCCACTCAGAAAGGGGAACACTAATAATGTTGCACGCGCAATCCGGTAATTTTCCTGCCGTGATGGGCCAAGTGAAATGACATATGATAGATCATCCTACGCCCAGCTCTTTGAAGTTTGGGAGGACTATAGATTATGAGTGGGACAGCTTTAGGATGGGATGACAACTGATGTACATGACTCATTCAATCTGATTTGTCTTTGTCTTTGTCTTTGTCTTTGTGTGTGTCTTTGTGTGTGTGTGTGTGTGTGTGTGTGTGTGTGTGTGTGTGTGTGTGTGTGTGTGTGTGTGTGTGTGTGTGTGTGTGTGTGTGTGTGTGTGTGTGTGTGTGTGTGTGTGTGTGTGTGTGTGAGAGAGTGTGTACGCATGCGCGTGTGCTGAAGATAAATACAGTGATTAATGCAGTGATTAATGCAGTGATTAATACAGTGATTAATGCAGTGATTAATGCAGTGATTAATACAGTTCTTAATACAGTGATTAATGCAGTGATTAATGCAGTGATTAATGCAGTTGTCAAGCCTGTCGTCGGAATAAGTGGACCAAAGCGCAGCGTGGAAAGTGTTCATGATTTTATTGATCAAAGAAACACTCGAACAAAGTAACAAAACAAAAGCGAACAGTTCTGTCAGGTAACAGAGACTAAAGAGAAAATAACTACCCACAAAACACAGGTGGGAAAAAGGCTGCCTAAGTATGATTCCCAATCAGAGACAATGATAGACAGCTGCCTCTGATTGGGAACCACACTCAGCAACGTGTCATTGGACTTGGACAGTATACAACTGTCATAGAACGCCCACCCCAAATCACACCCTGACCTAACCAATTAGAGAAATGAAACGGCTCTCTAAGGTCAGGGCAGTGAGGAATGCAGTGATGAATGCAGTGATGAATGCAGTGATTAAGACAGGGATTATCATTATCTTAACACTATATCGCCACTTTATACAGAATATTACCGAATGGTTAGAGAAGGTCGTTGAGCCCATGTGGGTGTCATGGTTTTATGGCATATTATAAACTGGGTGGTTCGAGCCCTGAATGCTGATTGGTTAACAGCTGTGGTATATCAGAGTGTATACCACGGGTTTGACAAAACACGTATTTTTACTGCTCTGATTACGTTGGTAACCAGTTTATAATAGGGGGTTTGTGTCATGCCTAAGAACAGCCCTTAGCTGTTAAACCACGTTTATACTTAGCCATATACCACACCCTTCCGTGCTTTATTTCCTAAGTATAATCCCCAACAGAGTCTATGTACGAAGCACTCACCGTATCTAGCATGAGCATGGACGATTGTCTCTACACAGTAAGATGTAGTGGCCCTTGCGTCCTGAGAAACTGAAACACTTTCCAGTGAGATTTAACGTATTTACTTTGTCTGCGGGTTTTGATCCATTGTAATGAAGATGCTTGAACAGAATCTCTCTCCCTTCTCCCATGCTCTCTGTAGTTGTCTGGAGCGTACTGTGCCGTTTTCCCAGCTCCGTGGGTAGGACATGTGGAAACACATGGGTTAGAAACAAAAGAGTTAGAATAGGGTTTAGGGTTGTCGCGCCTACGCCCGCTCGCACTAACCACCGGCCCTGGCAACCATTATTATACACACCTGCACCCCATCATTATGCACACCTGGACCTAATGAGCACCTTGATTACATTCCCTTTATTTAGCCCTCAGTAGCCTCAGCCATCAGACAGTTTTGTTTTACGTTCTCTTGTTTTGTTCATCTGCATTTATTCATGATTAAAATCTTCTTCTGCACCCACTTCCTGACTCCTGACATATACATAAATCAAATCAAATCAAATCAAATTAATTTATATAGCCCTTCGTACATCAGCTGATATCTCAAAGTGCTGTACAGAAACCCAGCCTAAAACCCCAAACAGCAAGCAATGCAGGTGTAGAAGCACGGTGGCTAGGAAAAACTCCCTAGAAAGGCCAAAACATAGGAAGAAACCTAGAGAGGAACCAGGCTATGTGGGGTGGCCAGTCCTCTTCTGGCTGTGCCGGGTGGAGATTATAACAGAACATGGCCAAGATGTTCAAATGTTCATAAATGACCAGCATGGTCGAATAATAATAAGGCAGAACAGTTTAAACTGGAGCAGCAGCATGGCCAGGTGGACTGGGGACAGCAAGGAGTCATCATGTCAGGTAGTCCTGGGGCATGGTCCTAGGGCTCAGGTCAGTTGAAACTGGAACAGCAGCATGGCCAGGTGGACTGGGGACAGCAAGGAGTCATCATGTCAGGTAGTCCTGGGGCATGGTCCTAGGGCTCAGGTCCTTTCACCATCTTCTTTGTTGGCACTCCTAGATGTCCCATAAACACTATTGGGTCTTTATTTCGATTAAATCGGGCCATATAAAGCCAAGATATCATTATATGTAGAATATCATTAGCTGTCGTCTTGGAAAAAATTTCAGGAGAGAGCTCTTCCGGAATGATCTGGGCGGAGACCGGAGGTACGTCGTGCCCCTCTTTCGGTTCAACCAAGAATCAAAGAGGATTAAATTCACAAGATACTCGCCTGCATGGGGATAACAAGGGATAGGGTTCGTTTTAGGGTTAGGAGCTAATCTTAGGTTTAGGGTTAGGATACGGGTTAGGTTAAGGGGAAATTGGATTTTGAATGTGTGTCCCCACAATGTTAGTTGTACAAGACTGTGTGTGTGTGTGTGTGTGTGTGTGTGTGTGTGTGTGTGTGTGTGTGTGTGTGTGTGTTATGTGTGTGTGTGCGTGCGTGCGTGCGTGCGTGCGTGCGTGCGTGCGTGCGTGTGTGTGTCCCAATGTAAGATAAACTTCTGCGGCAGATATGGTGGACAAAAATGGAGAGATAGTTACTTGACACATTGAAAATAATTTACCCAAAAACAAGCATACTGGAATGCTATTTGTCACGAAACAGAGAGTACACAGTATAGTGTACACCACAGGAGGTTGGTGGTACCTTAATTGGGGAGGACGGGCTCGTTGTAATGGCTGGAGTGGAATAGTGTCAAATACATCAAACACATGTTTTGATGCCATTCCATTTGCTCCACTCCAGCCATTATTATGTGCTGTCCTCCTCTCACCAGCCTCCACTGCAGTGCACAGTGCCCTCTTAAAGAACAATACTTGAGTCAGCAGAGAATATCACAGTAATGCAGCAAGAGGACTGAATCTGAATAGGGCTTCAGGGTCATTATGTAAATGTGGAAAGATGAGGGAGTCATGTTTGTATTTCATTAGATGGTGTTTTATTAAAACAATAAGGAGTCAGCTCAAGTATTTTAACAAAACACTAAGAAAATACTTTAAGGGTTACAGTATCATAGTACAATGACCTGTACCTATTAGCTTTAGGTACAGCTTTAGGTACAGCATTAGGTACAGCTTTAGGTACAGTATTTTACCTGCTATATTTTCGCTTGCACCGAGGAGCAAACAGTGGAATGTAACATTGTAACATGCAGTTAGGGTGGAACGTAACGTATCAGGCTGTAAACTAAATGTGTTAAATTCAAGTATCAGTTTTAAAACAAAGTCAACTTACATACATAAACAATATTGCCAGTGCTATTTTCTGAGGTCAATAACAGAACATAATTTATTAAAGCTGTAATCCTCAATGGTGAAACAGCCACGTCCATTCACAATATTACAACAACAAAGACATGAATGCAAACAACAAACCCTTTTCCCCCCACGGACATCCCTGCACACGTGATAGAACAGACCCTTATGTACCATGCTGCTGCAGCCCAATATGTACCATGCTGCTGCAGCCCAATATGTACCATGCTGCTGCAGTCCAATATGTACCATGCTGCTGCAGCCCAATATGTACCATGCTGCTGCAGTCCAATATGTACCATGCTGCTGCAGCCCAATATGTACCATGCTGCTGCAGCCCAATATGTACCATGCTGGTGCAGCCCAATATGTACCATGCTGCTGCAGTCCAATATGTACCATGCTGGTGCAGCCCAATATGTACCATGCTGATCTGGACCAAAAATCCTGACAATGTGGCAGCCAATGGCGCTGTTCCCCCCCCTGCTGCGGATTCCATCTTTAAATTAGCTCTTAGAATAAATACAACTAAAATGATTGGTTTTCATTGAACTTACAAAAGTAATGTCAAAACAATCAGAGGCAGAAGAAACCATTTCTCAACAACATTTCTCAATAAAGATTCCAGGATGCAATAAATTAAATAAATATTCAAATAAATAAATAAAAAGTTACATTTAAAATACATTTAAAAGTTTAATTCCAGAAACTATTTCAGCTGATGTCTTATCAGAGCTCAGTGGTACTTTCTTTCAGAAGTACTGTGGGATTGACATCGTTGCTCCCCGACTGTGCTGTACTGGAATTGATGGTATTGGATCTATTGTCTTCTACGTCGGGCACATGAAAGGACGCCACAGGGCATGGGCCCTTGACGTTGCTGCACACTAGCCTCTGCAAGGACGCGGTGTTGATGATGTCAAAGCCAACGCTCCCGCCAAAGGTGCTGGGCTTCCAGTACTCTGGTGAACAAATGGGGTTTCCCATCAGGCCTTTCAGGGAGTAGGGGGCACCCATCTCCACCATGGTCTCCCCAAAGATGGCATTGGTTCTGGGCTTCTCCACCAGCAGACCTGGGTAAAGCTCCACAGCATCCACATGCCCATACATCTCCTCCAGCTCTGCAGCCATCTCCTTTTCTCCTGGGAAACACACAGAGAGGGAAATGTTCTGTTAGTTACTCAACCTGGCTTCTAAAGGAAATGTTACGTTACTCTACTCAACCTGGCTTCTAAAGGAAATGTTACGTTAGTTACTCTACTCAACCTGACTTCTAAAGGAAATGTTACATTAGTTACTCTACTCAACCTGGCTTCTAACGGAAATGTTACGTTACTCTACTCAACCTGGCTTCTAAAGGAAATGTTACATTAGTTACTCTACTCAACCTGGCTTCTGAGGGAAATGTTACGTTACTCTACTCAACCTGGCTTCTAAAGGAAATGTTACATTAGTTACTCTACTCAACCTGGCTTCTAAAGGAAATGTTACGTTACTCTACTCAACCTGGCTTCTAAAGGAAATGTTACATTAGTTACTCTACTCAACCTGGCTTCTGAGGGAAATGTTACGTTACTCTACTCAACCTGGCTTCTAAAGGAAATGTTACGTTAGTTACTCTACTCAACCTGACTTCTAAAGGAAATGTTACATTAGTTACTCTACTCAACCTGACTTCTAAAGGAAATGTTATGTTAGTTACTCTACTCAACCTGACTTCTAAAGGAAATGTTACGTTACTCTACTCAACCTGGCTTCTAAAGGAAATGTTACATTAGTTACTCTACTCAACCTGGCTTCTAAAGGAAATGTTACGTTACTCTACTCAACCTGGCTTCTAAAGGAAATGTTACGTTAGTTACTCTACTCAACCTGACTTCTAAAGGAAATGTTACATTAGTTACTCTACTCAACCTGACTTCTAAAGGAAATGTTACGTTAGTTACTCTACTCAACCTGACTTCTAAAGGAAATGTTACGTTAGTTACTCTACTCAACCTGACTTCTAAAGGAAATGTTACATTAGTTACTCTACTCAACCTGGCTTCTAACGGAAATGTTACGTTACTCTACTCAACCTGGCTTCTAAAGGAAATGTTACGTTAGTTACTCTACTCAACCTGACTTCTAAAGGAAATGTTACATTAGTTACTCTACTCAACCTGGCTTCTAAAGGAAATGTTACGTTAGTTACTCTACTCAACCTGGCTTCTAAAGGAAATGTTACGTTACTCTACTCAACCTGGCTTCTAAAGGAAATGTTACGTTAGTTACTCTACTCAACCTGACTTCTAAAGGAAATGTTACATTAGTTACTCTACTCAACCTGGCTTCTAACGGAAATGTTACGTTACTCTACTCAACCTGGCTTCTAAAGGAAATGTTACATTAGTTACTCTACTCAACCTGGCTTCTGAGGGAAATGTTACGTTAATCTACTCAACCTGGCTTCTAAAGGAAATGTTACGTTAGTTACTCTACTCAACCTGACTTCTAAAGGAAATGTTACATTAGTTACTCTACTCAACCTGACTTCTAAAGGAAATGTTACGTTAGTTACTCTACTCAACCTGACTTCTAAAGGAAATGTTACATTAGTTACTCTACTCAACCTGGCTTCTAAAGGAAATGTTACGTTACTCTACTCAACCTGGCTTCTAAAGGAAATGTTACGTTAGTTACTCTACTCAACCTGACTTCTAAAGGAAATGTTACATTAGTTACTCTACTCAACCTGGCTTCTAAAGGAAATGTTACGTTACTCTACTCAACCTGGCTTCTAAAGGAAATGTTACATTAGTTACTCTACTCAACCTGGCTTCTGAGGGAAATGTTACGTTACTCTACTCAACCTGACTTCTAAAGGAAATGTTACATTAGTTACTCTACTCAACCTGGCTTCTAAAGGAAATGTTACGTTACTCTACTCAACCTGGCTTCTAAAGGAAATGTTACATTAGTTACTCTACTCAACCTGGCTTCTGAGGGACATGTTACGTTACTCTACTCAACCTGGCTTCTAAAGGAAATGTTACGTTACTCTACTCAACCTGGCTTCTAAAGGAAATGTTACGTTAGTTACTCTACTCAACCTGGCTTCTAAAGGAAGTGTTACGTTAGTTACTCTACTCAACCTGGCTTCTAAAGGAAATGTTACATTAGTTACTCTACTCAACCTGGCTTCCGAGGGAAATGTTACATTAGTTACTCTACTCAACCTGGCTTCTAAAGGAAATGTTACGTTACTCTACTCAACCTGGCTTCTGAGGGAAATGTTACGTTACTCTACTCAGTTTGAGAGCTGTTTCACAAGGATTTAGAGAGTACGTTTGACAGTCTGGATGCAATACAATATACATGGAAACAGATTAAATCTAAAAGTCCTCCAAACATCTCGCGTTTTTACACTGTATCTCTCACACACACAGAAACCCTTCGGGTTAACTCTCACACTTTTCTTAAAGAAAATCTTCCTCTTTCTGTGAGGCAGTGCAGAGCCTGTCAACTCCCCAAACACTCCTCTGTTTAGACCTGACACTCTGCCATCACTAACTGCTTTCTGGAACGAAAGTGCACATCTGTTTGCCCCACTGTAAGTTTACTCCAATATAGAACTTACCTCCACAGGATCTACTATATCTGCCCAGGCCAGTTGTATTACTATTTCAAAAAGTTTAAAAAATGTCACATTTAAAATGCAAATGTGAACTATGATATTATATCAGTAGCAACTAGAGGCACCTTTAGTTATTAGAGTTATTTAGTACCAGTCTTAACTGGTTTTAATGATTTCCTGTCCAAACAGGATAGTAGGATGTTACACCTTCTACTTTTAAATGGGAATAACACTAATTCATCACTACATAATAATCTAACTCAATCTCAATGTTTACAGGGTGATCAGTGTTTATGTTATAGCTGTGATGCTAATGGTGGTTCTCTCACCTGTGAGGTCTTCGAAGGAGGCGTATGGCTTCATGGAAAAGCGTTTCCTGTAGGCGTTGAGGGACTGGTAGCGCATCTGTCTGCTGTTCTCTATGGACTTCAGAGCCACCATCATCACTGCAGGGGGGACGTTACGACCTCCAGCAACCTGAGGACGGACGAGGGAGAGGAAGTAAGTCGATCAGCCTCAAACAACAATGAGTTTCTCTTTATTTTGAATTACTGACATTCCCTCAGGGTAAACACTGAGGTACAATAGTTGTATTAAGTTTGCTTAAAACACAATAACATGCAAATTCATCCACCCATACTTCAGCCACCTTAAGTGGCAACTCAGAGCCCACAACTTAAAACCCACACAGAGAGTCTCTCACCCGTCCAGCGATCTGCTTGGTAAAGGACGCCACCAGGTTGGAGATGCCGTGTGTGGTGACCACGGAGGTGTTGAAGACAAACTGTGGGTAGGAGTAGACCTGCTCCTGTATGTGGAAGGCATCAGGCATCAGTGGGTGCCAGTGGTACAGGGTGTTGAACTCTGACGAGATGCGGTTCTGATACTGGAAACGCTCTTTGAAGAGAAGCTCCGGGTCGAACTTCAGCTTGAAGTTGTAGCCGCTCAGGTGCTGCACGTAGTCCTCAATCACAATCTTGATGGTCTCACCTATAAGAAGGAGCAAGGGGAGAGACAATTAGTTAGTCTTTTGTTTCGTTATATTATTTATTTCTTCACCTAGTCTTTTACAAGATAGAGCAGTTAGAAGTTATTAAAAACCTCCATAAAGTCCATTTTAAAATAATGTCTCAGTTGATCAATTCTCACCTTCCCCTATTTGTATGGTACCACTGAACTGCCGACTCATCTGGCATATTAACAATGTGACCGACCGACAACTTTAGGTAGCAGCCATTAACACTTAACTATAGAGAAGTTTATGTGAAGGAGAATACCACTCCCTGTGATCAGAGCCATCCAGAGGAAATGGGGTCATACTGCGGTTCATTAGCTTGCAATTTAGTCAAATATTGGATCTAGATGTCTCTATTTTAGAAACAAAGAACAGCTGTTTGCAAATTCAGCTAACCTACAGTATTTGATGGGAACAAGTTACAATACACAATGTTAATCCAGATACTATGTAAGATCTGACCACATGAGTATAACCACATCATATAATAATGAGCAGCAAGTCCTACACCTCTTTTTTCCACATGCTGCCCGCTTAGACAACTCACCAATGAGAATGAGGCGTGATGTTTGGAAGAGCCTATCATCATCCCAGTCCGGATGGACCTCCTTCAGGACATCACAGACGCGGTTGTGTTCCCTCAGCCAGATAGTAGCGTACATCATGAGACCAGGCACCAGGCCGAACGCCTCATGGCCCACAGCGAAGCGGTGAGACTCAGGGACATGGGGAGGGTAGTGCATATCAGCCCCAACCTCTTTCACTGTAGGTGGGTACACCTCTCCATCCAGCACCTAGAGAGAGAAAGGGTGAGAGAAGAGACTGTCAGCTGGAGCTGTGACAAACAGTATAAGTTCAGTGATGTTCAAGGTGGTTTATGGTTGACAAGATCTGTTCAGTACCTGAAACTTCAGCTTGCCATCCTTGAAGAGCCGCAGTTTATGTTGCCTCTCAAGGTTTTCTCCGTAGATGTGACCCAGGTCCACCTGGAAAACAAGCCTCGAAATCAGTCACATAGGCCTATATACATACGTCTTCTGTCAGTTAACTCCACCTCTCTGGGTGAAACCATGTTGTATTGTTCAGTGCATGTCTGCTGTGTGCTGTGCTGTGTAGTTATATATACATGTATATAGTCTACCCACCCCGTGGCCCTTGGCTTTAGTAAATGCCGGCCCCATCTTCTGGTCAGATTTGAAGAACTGGTGGGTGAAGTGTTGGGCGAAAAAAGCAAACATCAGGCTGGAACCCTGGGGGTCGGGGATAAATTTCCTCCTGATCAGGAGCTTCTCAGCCAGCAGCTTAGCATCAGGTAGCTCTATCTTACCTGCATGGGGGAAATACAATATTTCTGTCAATTTAGAGATGCTCACTTTCAATTTGAGCTTATACTTGGAATGAATTACTAATCAATGGCTAAATTATAGTTTGATTGTTTTTCTTTATATATCTTTCAAATGAACATTTTGCATGGAAACAACCTAACCTGATCCTATGTCCACCAAACCAAAAGCAAGCCTCTGTGAGGTAACAGTATCAAAAAGGTGTTGCCCGATATCCGCCATTGCAAAATCTCTGTGTTGAAATCAGTGAAACATCCTTTCTCATTACAATTAGTATGCTACAATCACTGTATGGGAATGCCACAAGAATGCCAGTGTCGCTCAGTGAGTATGAATTTGTGCTGTGATTTTGCCTCATAGAAAACCTCAGTGAAGCAGCCAACTCTACACTACAAGGACTGTCGGGCATGTGCATGATGTCATGGAGGTTAGCCAAGTTTTTTTTTTTATCTGAGAGAACAGGTTTGGAGAGAGAGAGAGAGAGAGAAAGATTACCTACGACTCCCATAGGGGTTGGGCAATCCTTGGGCAGAGGAGGAAGGGTTCGTGTGTAGTAAGACAGGTTGGAGTAGGCTTCCCAGCTTTTATAATTATAGTCCGCATTGAAGGTCGGTGGACTGTCGATCAGATGAGAGCGGGCTTGAGAGAGCGAGAACAAAATGGATTAATATGAACTCAAAATAAACAGGGATAACTTTATATGTTATTGTAACCCTAATTATCAAATCGTTTTGACATTGTCAAATGGCAAGAGAGAAACGCTAATGAAGACTAGGACATTATTGAACTCAACTCACATGTCAGAACATATCTCATGATAGCATCCCTGAGGAATGAAATGCTATTGATGATGTTCCAGACCCCCTCGTAGTTGGTGAGGAGGTAATGCACTGTGTTTGGGGTAGGCTTCAGAGACACTTTAATCCACGTGAAAAATTCAGCTGTCAAATCCAAATGAAAGCATATTAATTAAGTGTCTAGAGAGAAAAGATTGAGTTGTTTTTATGTTGATTTTTATACAGCTATCGGTATATATTGGATGTACGTTACGTTGTGTGCAGTTGTGGCCATAGAATCCAGTGCGTGTGCAGTCGCACTCATAGTCTTCTGAGCCCATGGCAGTACACACTCCGCGGTTCAGGCATGGCTGTGAACAGCAAGGGTTGCCTGCATAGACACATTTTTGGTTAGGTTAGACTGAGTGTAATAAATTATGATCACAAAAACATGTCATTATCTGATCATTTCTATGTACATATAGACCTACATACTGTATCAAATCATTCACATAGATAGGCCTATATATCCAAATATAGCCTAGGCTATCAAATCCAAAATATGATTTTTTTATATAGCATAAAAATAAACTCATAATGCTTCGATAGCTGATTGAAAAATGGTTAGAAAGGTCAATAAACTGTTTATACACATTTTGTTATTAACACGTTGCGCATATGATATGTTCAAACGAACACATTTAAACTGCATCAAAGTTTAATAACTTATATCGCATCATGTTCTTACCTCCTTCGCAGACAAATATTATGCCCAGAGGCAGAAATAGAAGCGCAGATATGATTCTGTTCATTCCAATGTTTTTTATCGACAGCGCAACTCCGGTTTTTGTCTTCCGTTTGAGGTATCCAACTCTGAGGTTGTGAATGAACCTGTGTGCTGCGAGGACACGTTTTATAATACTTGATGTGGGCGTGAGTTTGACATACCGAGCTATGGGCTCAATTTCTGGTCTTTATCGATAGATTACGATTTAGAATTGACCAGTGGAAATATTTGTAATGGGGATTTAACACCAATTTTGGTAATAATAAACCATCTCAGTCAAACGAATATTAATTCAGCTATAGTTAATAATCAGCAATTACTCACAATAATTCATAGACCTAATGATGGGGGAGAGGGGGGTAAATTGAGACGAAGAGGTAAACTGAGCTAAGAGGGTAAATTAAGATAACCTTGATTCTAGGAAACCATACCCAAAATTAATAATTTGACCAAATATGTAAGAAAAGGTTATCATGTCATAGATTATGTGAAGGAAGAAACCACATAGAAAAAGTTGTAAACTAGTTAGGTCCAAAAAACAAGTCAAATTAATTTATTGTGTTAGAGGTTTCCTTATGCTTGTTTCTAAACCAAAATAGATACTTTTAAGATTGTTCTATACATCATTTGGGGTCTCTTTATATGAGGTCCTAAACCTAGCATGAAAGTTCATCCTTGTAGCTGTGTGGGCTAATATAGTCAAAATGTTAGCCTCAGGGAAAGTTGTGCCAATGGCATTGGGGTAAATTGAGCCAAAGATTGAGCCAATTGAAATGTTTTCATCACAAGCATAGTGCAAGGCATTATAGCTGGGATATGAGGGAACAACAAGGTCTGGCCTATGTGAAGAGGGTTATATAAAAACAACTAAGTAATACTCTATACCCGTTAGATGTGCCAACAGACCACTGTAATGTTTACATTAATTCTGATGATTTCCAAGGATACACAACATCCTGAAATATATATAGATATATTTGTTAGAAAGAATACTATATTTCTCTTGGCAAGGTAATGCTGAATTTAAATTTAAAAAGCTCAACTTACCTCACTCTCCCCTACATGGAATGATAGTAAAGGAGTATTTGATTTAATTGATTTCCTATTGATTTACACATGTTTTGCTATTGAGATTATAGAATAAATATATATATATCACAGTAATGTGACTGCTGAATTCCGCCCAATTAATGTTATTTAATTGTTTTATGCATTATGTTGCTCATGTTAATCTTACTTTCAATGTCTGAATCTCAATTATAATAATTTTATTTGTCAACGAATAATGTCCACGTTTAATTTATAGGCTCCTCATATTGTCAGACTTTTCAAGTCAATCTTGGTATGGGTGCTTGGGGGAAATGTAATTCACACTTTGTAGGCCTAATTTCGGCCACCGACTCTAAATATTATTTTGCAGACCACCTGCCAACATCTACATCACAACATCAACATCACAACATCAACTAGCAAATAACCAGTAAACAACCAGTCTTTGCGCGACCTCGCGTGGAGATATTTTACTTGCAGTGATCATACAAGAGTGGGTTGGTATCAGAGAGTCTACGGAAACTGTATTACCGTTCTCTTAGCAGCAGGAAATGATCATGGCAGAACCAACGCTGTGTTGCAACCACAGCATTGCAACCACGTTAGAAAAATATATGCATAATTTGAGGTACTTTTATTGTTCATATGTATTTATTTATACCAGCAGTTCTCTTGAAAGAATACACAAATACGGGTATGTTGAAAGCTATTGTGTCTATTTGAAGAAATACACTTTTAATTACACATTAATATATGTTGTTGGAATTACTCAAAAGAGTCTGTAGAATTGAAATCTGGTCTCTTGTGCTGGGTAATTGTTTTAACACGGAGTGCTGGTGACTCCTTAAAGGCGGGCTTCACAGCCAAAACATTGTGATAGATAGAGTTCGTGCATATATTATAATGACATTTTGGGCCGTTTTTGTTCGTTTTGGAATTCGGTGAGTTTTTGTTGTTGTTGGCTATTCTGCATGCAGAATTCTGCAAAAAAATATAATCAGTGTACAACGTAAAACACCAAATAATGTATGCAGGCCATGTCACGACTTCTGCCGAAGTCGAAGCCTCTCCTTGTTCGGGCGGTGCTCGGCGCTTTGACGTCACCGGTCTTCTAGCCATCATTGATCCATTTTTCATTTTCCATTTGTCTTGTTGTACTACACACCTGGTTTCAAACCCATTCATTACCTGTTGTGTATTTAATCCCCTGTTTCCCCTCATGTCCTTGTCAGAGATGGTTTATTGTTCAGATTTCGTGTTGTTGTATTGGTGCATGACGGGTCCTCTTACCCACTTTGTTTTATTATTTCATAGTTTTGTAGTTATGTGCTGTTTTCATTAAACAACTCAATTTCATTAAGTTTGATTCTCCTGCTCCTGACTTCACCGCCACCTATACACACGACTCTGACAGGCCAATACTGGCTAATTATCAAAATCCAGAAAAGAGCTGTTAAATTCTACAACCACCTAAAAGGAAGCGTTTCCCAAACCTTCCATAACAAAACCAAACACCTACAGAGATTTGAACCCGGAGAAGAGGCTCTGTACACAAACAGACTCCACAGAGCCCCAGGACAGTAACACAATTAGACCCAACCAATTCATGACAAAACAAAAAGAGAATTCCTTGACACATTGGAAAGAATTAACAAAAAGAGCAAACTAGAATGCTATTTGGCCCTAAACAGAGAGTACACAGTGGCAGAATACCTGACCACTGTAACTGACCCAAACTTTAGGAAAGCTTTGACTATGTACAGACTCAGTGAGCATTTGCTATTGATATTGATAAATGCCACCGTAGGCAGACCTGGCTCTCAAGAGAAGACAGGCTATGTGCACACTGCCCACAAAATGAGGTGGAAACTGAGCTGCACTTCCCAACCTCCTGCCAGATGTATGACCATATTAGAGACACATATGTCCCTCAGATTACACAGATACACAAAGATTTTGGAAACAAATCCAATGTTGATAAACTCCCATATCTACTGGGTGAAATACCACAGTGTGCCTTCACAGCAGCAAGATTTGACCTGTTGACTCAAGAAAAAGGCAACCAGTGAAGAACAAACACCGTTGTAAATACAACCCATGTGTATTTATTTTTTATTTTCCCTTTTGTACTTTAACTATTTGCACATAATATGACATTGGTAATGTCTTTATTATTTTGGAACTTTTGTGAGTAATCTTTTCTGTTAATTTTTATTGTTTATTTCACTTTTCTTTATTATTTAGTTCACTTGCTTTGGCAATGTTAACATATGTTTCCCATGCCAATAAAGCCCTTAAATTGAATTGTAACTGAATTGAGTCGAAACAGCAGGTCCTGGACTAGGTAGCACATCATGTTAAACATGTCAAGGTTCCAGAGCTGCATGCAGAACAGGAGAAATTGATTGGCAGTGGTTAGAAGAGACACTACTGAGTAGACTAGTGTCAAGCCCACTTTTGCCTCAGCCTAAAGAATAGATATTTTACAACTCAATATTGTGAACATACCAGTCAACAATCTATTTGATTAATATCGGTCTTAAACAAAATGTAACCATATTGTTCATACATATTTGACATTGTTTTCATTAATTCCTTCTTGCATTTACTTCTAAGCACAATAAATGCGGACTTTTAATCTGAAGGTTTTCTATTAACATACAAAGTCACGATATAGTTTGTGCTGCTGGCAGAACCAGCAGCACAGTAGGGTTGTACTTGTAGAAATGATTGCGTACATACGTCGCATACCAAAAGTTCACATTTCAAATGTTTTTAGTCGTATGTACGGGATAGACATGGTATACACCGTCCAACAAAATGCTTACTTGCAGGTTCCCTCTGCACAATGCAACAAGAATAAAAGATAATAATACGAAGATAAAGTAAATGGCTCAGTAGAAAAGAAATTGAAACATCCGCAGGTTGCATCATACTTCTCTCAGGGATTTTCTCAAGTCTTCCAACTCTCATGGGCAGCCTTTGAGGTCAGATAAGTAGCGAACAATGTCTCTGATACAACCCATGCGCCAAATTTCAGTTTTCGATTAGTCTCCCCATAAATTCTGACTTCCTAAATTACCAAAGCTAAAATTGAGTTCCGCTACGAGGTGTGTACGTTTTTCGAGAGGCGGTGTTTAGCACCTCCTCCGGCTCATCGTATACCGTATACAGTGGAGCCATACTTCAGGCGTTGATGACATATTTCCTAGGATTTATGCGCTGATATTGTTCTCAAGGTAGGTGGACACATAACTGTCATTCCTCAGTGTTGCATGTTTGTTACAATACAAACACGTAAAGCCTGTTCTGTATGTTGCTGTTGCCTATTTAACTTTGGACACTGCGCTTTTCGAGATTGCTGTGCGCGGTGGTGTGTCGAGTCAGTGTATTAACTTGATGTTTCCGTAAGCGGCAAGTCAACCGCAGTACATTGCCTTATTAGACCACTATAGAATTCGATTATTATTCGATCCGAACTGGAAATATATTATTCTAATTTTAAAATTATTGTGTTAACTTCAACAAGAATAGACTAGCCTAAATCAACAAGTAAGACATTTTAGTTTTAAAACGTGTTAAAAAAATGTTAAAACTCTCATTTGAAAGATATTATGCAACTCATCATCAATTTATCAATTCCACTGAAGATATTCGGCAAATGTAGGTTATTAATATGGATTGGAGCATCATTTGTTTTCATTGCTGTGTTTTGCCATGTAAAATGTTATTATTTTCCCTTCGCTTTTGTTATTACATTCATTTGATGCAGTCAGCGTGTCCAGCCATGGTCTATGAGCAGAGGATACCTTTTTGTATAGTAACAACACTAGTGTAACAACATGGCACTTAAGCCTGTTGATTACAGGTATGGCTAAGTCCATGGTCTGGCATTTAGGAACATCACAATTCAGTCATTGAATTGACTTTTGAATGAATAACTATTATTGTAATTTAATTCTAATTTAATGAGGAGACCAGATAGATAGTTAAGCACATTGGCACAGCTTTCTTGTACCAAAATAACAATAAGCCCACTCAGTACTCAGGCCAAGCTGTCTGTGTTCCTGTCCAATCCACTCAGCTCTTATTGCTTTGTGGATGGATCGTTCAGAAATGTGGAATACATGCAGGTCACCACGTCACAGCCCAAATAGGCTCATTCAGAACTTGGACCATCCATTCAAACTACGTGACCAGCACTGCGAACACACAACCACACTACGTGCATGAACTCTTCACAGAAATGCTACGCTTTGTTGAACAACTGTGGGGAGCCTTGGAGCCACACTGGGCTTGTGGTCTACTGTAACACACACACACACACACACAACACATATACACACACACAAATTATTAGGCTGCGGTAGCATCTCTCACTTCGCTGAGTCACATAGGCCTCTATCTCTCTCACACACACACACGCACGCACGCACGCACACAAACACACACACACACACACACACACACACAGGCCTATCTCAGTCTTGTGGCTTCAGTACATCCCCTCTCCCTGGTCCTACACTCACTACAGTAGCTGATAACCAGTTATTTCAGTAGCTGATAACCAGTTATAACCAGTTATTACAAGTTATTAGTATTTTACATCATCACTGTTTCAAACTGTTTCACTCACCAGCAACGTGTCATTAGACTTAGACAGTATACAACTGTCAAGCAAAGCTATTGTTTCACTAACTGCCACAAGTTACCATGTGTCATATCTGTCTTTCCACAGCATCCCTTTACATAATGATGCTCTGTGTGTCCCCAGTCTGTAGATTCTACCCAGTGTTCCTGGAGGATCTGCTTAAGTTCAAGGACACATTTGGAGACTGGACAGAGACTCTCCTCCTACAGTAGCTGACACCAACTCTCCCACCAGCCAACCATGTCTTCCATAGACCCCTACCAGTACATTATTGTAAGTCCACACATGTCCGGTTACATTCAAATTCTTAGGTATTTACTACACTGCATGTTTTGCATACATTTACTTGGTATTTTGGTAGTGTAACAAACAGCTTCTTACAACTTCACCTTAAGTACAGTGAGTCATGTGCTCCAGTAATAAGAAGGAACCTACTACTCTAGATAAGACTATCTTTGGCCACATAGTGTTTCTGATAAAGCAGTATTACTTCAGTAGAAAACCTTATATTTGTTCCATCTCGATCTATCAACATTAGATTAGTGGGCAGCTCTGTTCTCACTACAGTTCTCATCTCACTCGTTTTTATTTGATTTATTTTATTTGACCTTTATTTAACCAGGTAGGCTAGTTGAGAACACCTTTATTTAACCAGGTTGGCTAGTTGAGAACAAGTTCTCATTCACAAGATAAAGCTAGCAGTTCGACCTGAGTTACACATGGAGAATAAACAGTAGAAAAATAAGTCTATAGCAGATAAAGTGAACAGACAACACAGAGTTACACATGGAGTAAACAATAAACAAGTCAATAGCACAGAACACTGGAGTGATAAATGATCAGATGGTCATGTACAGGTAGAGATACTGGTGTGCAAAAGAGCAGAAAAGTAAATAAATATAAACAGTATGGGGATGAGGTAGGTAGATTGGATGGGCTATTTACCGATGGACTATTATGTACAGCAGCAGCGATCGGTTAGCTGCTCAGATAGTAGATGTTTGAAGTTGGTGAGGGAGATAAAAGTCTCCAACTTCAACGATTTTTGCAATTCATTCCAGTCACAGGCAGCAGAGAACTGGAAGGAAAGGCGGCCAAATGAGGTGTTGGCTTTAGGGATGATCAGTGAGATACATCTGCTGGAGCGCGTGCTACGGGTGGATGTTGCCATCGTGACCAGTGAACTGAGATAAGGCGGAGCTTTACCTAGCATGGACTTTTAGATGACCTGGAACCAGTGGGTCTGGCGACGAATATGTAGCGAGGGCCAGCCGTCTAGAGCATACAGGTCGCAGTGGTGGGTGGTATAAGGTGCTTTAGTAACAATACGGATGGCACTGTGATAAACTGCATCCAGTTTGCTGTGTAGAGTATTGGAAGCTATTTTGTAGATGACATCGCCGAAGTCGAGGATCGGTAGTATACTCAGTTTTACTAGGGTAAGTTTGGCGGCGTGAGTGAAGGAGGCTTTGTTGTGAAATAGAAAGCCGACTCTAGATTTGATTTTAGATTGGAGATGTTTGATATGAGTCTGGAAGGATTGTTTACAGTCTAGCCAGACACCTAGGTACTTATAGATGTCCACATATTCTGGGTCGGAACCATCCAGGGTGGTGATGCTAGTCGGGCGTGCGGGTGCAGTCAGCGAACGGTTGAAAAGCATGCATTTGGTTTTACTAGCGTTTAAGAGCAGCTGGAGGCCACGGAAGGAGAGTTGTATGGCATTGAAGCTCGTTTGGAGGTTAGATAGCACAGTGTCCAAGGATTTCCTGAGTGGTGCAGCGGTCTAAGGCACTGCATCTCAGTGCTTGAGGCGTCACTACAGACACCCTGGTTCGAATCCAGACTGTATCACAACCGGCCGTGATTGGGAGTCCCGTAGGGCGACGCACAATTGGCCCAGCGTTGTCTCGGTTTGGCCGGTGTAGGCCATCATTGTAAATTAGTGTTTGTTCTCAATTTACTTGCCAAGTTAAATATATATATATATTTTAAACACTACAGCTCTCTTCTCACTACAGCTGTCTTCTCACTACAGCTCTCGTCTCACTACGGCTCCCTTCTCACAACAGCTGTTTTCTCACTACAGCTGTCTTCTCACTATAGCTCTCTTCTCACTACAGCTGTCTTCTCACTACAGCTGTCTTCTCACTATAGCTCTCTTCTCACTACAGCTGTCTTCTCACTACAGCTGTCTTCTCACTACAGCTGTCTTCTCACTATAGCTCTCTTCTCACTACAGCTGTCTTCTCACTACAGCTGTCTTCTCACTACAGCTGTCTTCTCACTACAGCTGTCTTCTCACTATAGCTCTCTTCTCACTACAGCTGTCTTCTCACTATAGCTCTCTTCTCACTACAGCTGTCTTCTCACTACAGCTGTCTTCTCACTACAGCTGTCTTCTCACTACAGCTGTCTTCTCACTATAGCTCTCTTCTCACTACAGCTGTCTTCTCACTACGGCTCTCTTCTCACTCCAGCTGTCTTCTCACTACAGCTGTCTTCTCACTACAGCTGTCTTCTCACTACAGCTCTCTTCTCACTACGGCTCTCTTCTCACTCCAGCTGTCTTCTCACCACAGCTGTCTTCTCACTACAGCTCTCTTCTCACTACAGCTCTCTTCTCACTACGGCTCTCTTCTCACTCCAGCTGTCTTCTCACTACAGCTGTCTTCTCACTACAGCTCTCTTCTCACTACAGCTGTCTTCTCACTACAGCTCTCTTCTCACTACAGCTCTGCTCTCACTACAGCTGTCTTCTCACTACAGTTGTCTTCTCACTACAGCTCTCTTCTCATTACAGATGTCTTCTCAGGACAGCTCTCAGGGCTAGGGGTAGGCCTAGTGTTCATCATGATAGGATAAAGAAGGTGTAGGGTGGCCCAGCCCCCGAAGTGACTCAGATCAACTGTATGCAAGGATTTCCTTTCTGTTGTCTTAGGAATTCAACATTCTATGTGTTATCTCACCAACCCCATCTTGTCACACCTCTGGGTAGCAGAGGTTCAGTTGTCTTTACATCTTGTAGGTTTGACATCTGATTGGAAGTTAACTCAACAGTTAACTCAACATGGTATTGGTCAACAACTCATATTCTTTATCTACACATAATCAGATGTTATAAAGGGTCTTAGATTAATTGCCTCTTTCTCTTTTTTGTTGCTGACCTGCACTGGTTAGATACCTACACCGTTTCTTTCTCTCTCCACCCCAGGGTCTCTTGGGGCATGGCCTTTCAGGTCATGATTTCTCTCTCCACCCCAGGGTCTTTTGGGGCATGGCCTTTCAGGTCATGACTTCTCTCTCCACCCCAGGGTCTCTTGGGGCATGGCCTTTCAGGTCATGACTTCTCTCTCCACCCAAGGGTCTCTTGGGGCATGGCCTTTCGGGTCATGACTTCTCTCTCCACCCCAGGGTCTCTTGGGGCATGGCCTTTCGGGTCATGACTTCTCTCTCCACCCCAGGGTCTCTCAGGGCATGGCCTTTCAGGTCATGACTTCTCTCTCCACCCAAGGGACTCTTGGGGCATGGCCTTTCAGGTCATGACTTCACTCTCCACCCCAGGGTCTCTTGGGCATGGCCTTTCAGGTCATGACTTCTCTCTCCACCCAAGGGTCTCTTGGGGCATGGCCTTTCAGGTCATGACTTCTCTCTCTACCCCAGGGTCTCTTGGGGCATGGCCTTTCGGGTCATGACTTCTCTCTCCACCCCAGGGTCTCTTGGGGCATGGCCTTTCGGGTCATGACTTCTCTCTCCGCCCCAGGGTCTCTTGGGGCATGGCCTTTCAGGTCATGACTTCTCTCTCCACCCAAGGGTCTCTTGGGGCATGGCCTTTCGGATCATGACTTCTCTCTCCACCCCAGGGTCTCTTGGGGCATGGCCTTTCGGGTCATGACTTCTCTCTCCACCCCAGGGTCTCTCAGGGCATGGCCTTTCAGGTCATGACTTCTCTCTCCACCCAAGGGACTCTTGGGGCATGGCCTTTCAGGTCATGACTTCACTCTCCACCCCAGGGTCTCTTGGGCATGGCCTTTCAGGTCATGACTTCTCTCTCCACCCAAGGGTCTCTTGGGGCATGGCCTTTCAGGTCATGACTTCTCTCTCTACCCCAGGGTCTCTTGGGGCATGGCCTTTCGGGTCATGACTTCTCTCTCCACCCCAGGGTCTCTTGGGGCATGGCCTTTCGGGTCATGACTTCTCTCTCCACCCCAGGGTCTCTTGGGGCATGGCCTTTCGGGTCATGACTTCTCTCTCCACCCAAGGGTCTCTTGGGGCATGGCCTTTCGGGTCATGACTTCTCTCTCCACCCCAGGGACTCTTGGGGCATGGCCTTTCGGGTCATGACTTCTCTCTCCACCCCAGGGACTCTTGGGGCATGGCCTTTCAGGTCATGACTTTTCTCTCACTCTCCCTCTCTGATCATGCTTAGAGTAATGTCTTGTAATGCTTGTTAATGATTTGTAACTTAAGTTTATTCCTTGTATAATGCATCTTTCATTTGAAAAAGTAATTAAATAGACTATTTAGAATTCCATTCTCAGACATTTCTTGATGGCCTATTACTGTAACTCAACTGAATCATATCAAATGTTATTTGTCACATGCGCAGAATAAAACAGGTGTAGACCTTACTGTGAAATGCTTACTTACAAGCCCTTAACCAACAATGCAGTTTTAAGATAAACAAGAGACAAGAAAATATTTACTAAATAAACTAAAGTTTAAAAAATGTTACACAATATAATAACAGTAACGAGGCTATGACTGGGGTGGCTGGAGTGTTTGACAATTTTTCGTGGCCTTTCTCTGACACCGCCTAGTATAGAGGTCCTGGTTGGCAGTGATGTACTGGGCTGCACGCACTACCCTCTGTAGCACCTTATGGTCAGATGCCGAGCAGTTGTCATACCAGGCAGTGATGCAACCAGTCAGGATGCTCTCGATGGTGCAGCTGTAGAACTTTTGGAGGATCTGGGAACCCATGCCAAATCTTTTCTGTCTCCTGAGGGGGAATAGTCTCTTGCATATTTTAATTATCTTTAAGGAGTCAAGTAAACATTTGAATAGGCTAATTGCATAGTCTTATTCTTATCACGGGTCGCATGTGAGGTAAATATAATATACACATATCAAATATTACCCCACTACAAATGTGCCTTGTTGTCTTGACATGGAGATATTCCACTGTAGCCCCGTTGGCTGCTCAGTTCCTATTGAAGGTCTATGCCTGCTGCGAAGCCTCACTCATCACTGCTATGCTGTAGTGGAGACTAGCAGATCTGCAGGTTCACTTCCAGGGGAATGGTGATAAGACAACATGACATCATCATACCTTCTGTTTACAAATGACCTAAAAAGAAAAAGAAAGCAACAAAACTACAGTTGTCTGCCCCATAGTAGGAGTACGGGATCTGATTGTCTTTCACAGTACCTGTACACAGCCAATCTGTAAATAACACCCCCGACTACCTCATCCCCATATTGTTATTTACCCTCTTGCTCTTTTGCACCCCAGTATCTCTACTTGCACATCATCATCTGCACATCTATCTCTCCAGTATTAATGCTAAATTGTAATTATTTCACCTCTATGGCCTATTTATTGCCTTTCCTCCCTACTCTTCTACATTTGCTCACACTGTATGTAGATCTTTCTATTTTTCTTTTCTTTTGTGTTATTTGACGAGTTTGTTTATGTGTAACTCTATGTTGTTGTTTTTTGTCGCACTGCTATGCTTTATCTTAGCCAGGTCGCAGTTGTAAATGACAACTTGTTCTTAACTGGCCGACCTGGTTAAATAAAGGTGAAATAAAAACAGTAAGAGAAGGATAGGACTCACAAGACACAGGTTATCATCATCAGCCCAGGTTTGGACACAAATCACTGTTGAAATTGTACACAGAAATTGTATCCAGGTCTGTACCCAAACAATTTGAACTTTTAAAAATCCACCTCTCTAAAAACAAGTCTCTCTCCGTTGCCACCTGCAAAAAGACCACCCTCTGCCCCCAGCAGTGCTCTGGACACCATATGTGAACAGATATAGCCCTTGGTTCTCTCCAGACCTGACTGCCCTTAACCAACACAAAAACATCCTATGGCGTTCTGCATTAGCATCGGACAGCCCCCGTGATATGCAACTTTTCAGGGAAGCTAGAAACCAATATACACAGGCAGTTAGCTTTTTCAAGCAGAAATTTGCTTCCTGCAACACAAACTCAAAAAAGTTCTGGGACACTGTAAAGTCCATGGAGAATAAGAACACCTCCTCCCAGCTGCCCACTGCACTGAGGATAGGAAACACTGTCACTACCGATAAATCCACTGTAATTAAGAATTTCAATAAGCATTTTTCTACAGCTGGCCATGCTTTTCACCTGGCTACCCCGGTCAACAGCACTGCACCCCCACAGCAACTCGCCCAAGCCTTCCCCATTTCTCCTTCTCCCAAATCCAGTCAGCTGATGCTCTGAAAGAGCTGCAAAATGTGGACCCCTACAAATCAGCCGGGCTAGACCATCTGGACCCTTTCTTTCTAAAATTAACTGCCGAAATTGTTGCAACCCCTATTACTAGCCTGTTCAACCTCTCTTTTGTGTCGTCTGAGATTCCCAAAGATTGGAAAGCAGCTGCGGTCATCCCCCTCTTCAAAGGGGGGGACACTCTTGACCCAAACTGTTACAGACCTATATCTATCCTACCCTGCCTTTCTAAGGTCTTCGAAAGCCAAGTCAACAAACAGATTACCGACCATTTCGAATCCCACCGCACCTTCTCCGCTATGTAATCTGTTTTCAGAGCTGGTCATGGGTGCACCTCAGCCACGCTCAACGTCCTAAACGATATCTTAACCGCCATCGATAAGAAACAATTCTGTGCAGCCGTATTCATTGACCTGGCCAAGGCATTCGACTCTGTCAATCACCTCATCCTCATCGGCAGATTCGATAGCCTTGGTTTCTCAAATGATTGCCTCGCCTGGTTCACCAACTACTTCTCTGATAGAGTTCAGTGTGTCAAATCGGAGAGCCTGTTGTCCTGGCCTCTGGCAGTCTCTATGGGGGTGCCACAGGGTTCAATTCTTGGACCGACTCTCTTCTCTGTATACATCAATGATGTCGCTCTTGCTGCTGGTGAGTCTCTGATCCACCTATACGCAGACGACACCATTCTGTATACTTCTGGCCCTTCTTTGGACACTGTGTGTCCAACCCTCCAGACGAGCTTCAATGCCATACAACTCTCCTTCCGTGGCCTCCAATTGCTCTTAAATACAAGTAAAACTAAATGCATGTTCTTCAACCGATCGCTGCCTGCACCTGCTCGCCCGTCCAACATCACTACTCTGGACGGTTCTGACTTGTGACTGAATATGTGGACAACTACAAATAACTAGGTGTCTGGTTAGACTGTAAACTCTCCTTCCAGACTCACATCAAACATCTCCAATCCAAAGTTAAATCTAGAATTGGCTTCCTGTTTCGCAACAAAGCATCCTTCACTCATGCTGCCAAACATACCCTTGTAAAACTGACCATCCTACCGATCCTCGACTTCGGCGGTGTCATTTACAAAATAGCCTCCAATACCCTACTCAATGAATTGGATGCAGTCTATCACAGTGCCATCCGTTTTGTCACCAAAGCCCCATATGCTACCCACCACTGCGACCTGTACGCTCTTGTTGGCTGGCCCTCACTTCATACTAGTCGCCAAACCCACTGCCTCCAGGTCATCTACAAGACCCTGCTAGGTAAAGTCCCCCCTTATCTCAGCTCGCTGGTCACCGTAGCAGCACCCACCTGTAGCACGCGCTCCAGCAGGTATATATCTCTGGTCACCACCAAAACCAATTCTTCCTTTGTCCGCCTCTCCTTCCAGTTCTCTGCTGCCAATGACTGGAACGATCTACAAAAATCTCTGAAACTAGAAACACTTATCTCCCTCACTAGCTGTTATGGCAAGGCGATCCCCGAGGGGAACTCTACCCCCCATTCAGCGGAAAAGGTGGCGCAGGGAATTCAAAAATATTCTTTAGAAATATTTAACTTTCACACATTAACAAGTCCAATACCTCAAATGAAAGATAAACATCTTGTTCATCTACCCATCATGTCCGATTTATAAAATGTTTTACAGCGAAAACAACATATATTTATGTTAGACCACCACCAAATCAAAGGAAAAACGTAGCCATTTTTTCCAGCCAAAGATAGAGTCACAAAAGCAGGATTAGAGATAAAATGAATCACTAAACTTTTGAAAATCTTCATCAGATGACACTCATATGACATGTTACACAATACATTTATGTTTTGTTCGATAATATGCATATTTATATCCACAAATCATTGACGCCATGTTCAGAAATGCCTCCAAAATATACGGAGGAATTATAGAAAGCTACGCCAGATAACATAAATAGTCATCATAAACTTTGACTAAAGATATATGTTCTACATATAATTAAAGATACACTGGTTCTTAATGCAACCGCTGTGTCAGATTTTTTAAAAACGTTACAGAAAAAGCCTACCATGCAAAAATCTGAGACGGCGCTCAGACGTAAAACTATTTCTCCGCCATGTTGGAGTCAACAGAAATACGAAATATAAATATTCCCTTACCTTTGATGATCTTTCATCAGAATGCCGTGCAAGGAGTCCTAGTTCCACAATAAATCGTTGTTTTGTTCCATAATGTCCAATACTATTGTTCAATTAGCTGCATTTGCTAGCACTTTCAGCTCACGTGCCCAAAAACTGACTGACTGGTCCAGGACAACTCGCACGAAAACTTCAAAAAGATATATTCCAGGTCGAATAAACTGGTCAAACTAAGTAGAGAATCAATCTTCAGGATGTTATTTTCATATATATCCAATAACGTTCCAACCGGATATGTTTTCAGCTGCAGCCAAATGGAACGACGGTGGCACCCACAGAGAAATGCGCCACAGGGAAATTGCATTCTGCCAAGACTGTGACTATTTCCCCTCCCATTCGGTCAAAGTTCACACCAAAAGCTCCATTCCACGTTCTACTGAATGAGGACATCTAGTGGAAGGCGTAGGAAGTGCTACCATATCTTGTTGGGAAAGGAAGGGGCGATGATGTCAAAGTTGACCCACATTCAGAATTTCACTTTTTGTTTGGAAGATTGCCTGCCCTATGAGTTCTGTTATACTCACAGACATAATTCAAACAGTTTTAGAAACTTCAGAGTGTTTTCCATCCAATAGTAATAATAATATGCATATATTAGCAATCTAGGACAGAGTAGGATGCAGTTCACTATGGGCACGCAATTCATCCAAAGTGAAAATACTGCCCCCTATCCTCAACAAGATTTATGCACCAGCTGTCAGAGCAGCTCACAGATTACTTCACCTGTACATAGCCCATCTATAATTTATCCCAAACAGCTACCTCTTCCCCTATTGTATGTATTTATTTATTTATTTTGCTCCTTTGCACCCCATCATTTCTATCTCTACTTTGCACATTCTTCCACTGCAAATCTACCATTCCAGTGTTTTACTTGCTATATTGTATTTACTTCGCCACCAAGGCCTTTTTTTTGTTTTTGCCTTTACCTTCCTTATCTCACCTCATTTTCTCACATCGTATATAGACTTATTTTTCTACTGTATTATTGACTGTATGTTTGTTTTACTCCATGTGTAACTCTGTGTTGTTGTATGTGTCGAACTGCTATGCTTTATCTTGGCCATGTCGCAATTGTAAATGAGAACTTGTTCTCAACTTGCCTACCTGGTTAAATAAAGGTAAAAAAAACAAAAAAACAATGTACCTAAGTAGTTCTATGTTGGAGTTCAAGTGTGATAGATTTGTGTTTGTGTGAGGAGTGTGTCCTGGCTCACAGACTCTCTGTTATGTGTTGTGTGGTGTTTCTGTGCAGGTGGAGCAGCAGTTCTCTCACAAGTTCAGAGTGACGGTGGTGCGAGCTGAGAATGTCACCAAGGGAGCACTGGGTGACCTGTGTGAGTCTGACAACACCTGTTATTCTACATGCTCCTAGTTCACATGTTAACGATCACAAATTCGCCAACATAAAAACACACCACAGAGAGTTGTCATTTCTGTAAAAACTAAGATTTTATGTTGTGTCATGAAATGTAATGCCGCCAAGTAATAGCAATATTATTAAAGTCATAACACTATAGTGTCACCTATTTGTTGCTATGCATGTTTCTATCACATTAATATGTTTGCTTGTATGTAAATCAAATCAATCAAATGTAATGTTATTTATCCCATGCTTGGTAAACAACAGGTGTAAAGTATCACTGAAATGCGCACTTATGGGCTCTTCCCAACAATGCAGAGAAAACTAACTATACAAGGAATAAATATGTAATGAGTAATGATAACTTGCCTATAGACCGTTGCTCACGAGTGGCACAGCGGTCTGAGGCACTGCATCTCAGTCCAAGAGGTGTCACTACAGTTCCTGGTTCAAATCCAGGCTGTATCACATCTAGCCGTGATTGGGAGTCCCATAGGGTGGTGCACAAATAAAGGTTAAATAAAAAATAAATATATATGGGGAACCAGTACTGAGTTGATGTGCAGCAGTACGAGGTAATTGAGGTAGATATGTAAATATAGGTAGAGATAAAGTGACTAGGCAACAGGACAGTAGAAGCAGTGTATGTGATGAGTCAAAAGAGGGTCAATGCAGATAGTCCGGGTAGCTTTTAGTAAACTATTTAACTAATTGTTTAGCAGTCTTAGAAGTTGGTCAGGGTCCTGTTGGCTCCAGACTTGGTACATGTAGTAGCAGAGAGAACAGTCTATGACTTGGGTGGCTGTAGTCTTTGACAATTTTTAGGCCCTTCCTCTGACACCGCCTGGTATAAAGGTCCTGGATAGCAGGGAGCTTGGCCCCAGGGCTGTACTGGGCCGTACGCACTACCCTCTGTAGCGTCTTGCGGTCAGATGCCAAACAGTTGTCATACCAAGGGGTGATGCAGCCAGTCAAGAGGCTCTCATGGGTGCAGCTGAAGAACTTTTTGAGGATCTGAGGGTCCATGCCAAATCAAATCACAAGAAGCATTGTCGTGCCCTCTTCATGACTGTGTTTGTGTGTGTGGACCATGACAATTCCTTAGTGATGTGGACACTGAGGAACTTGAAGCTCTCGACCTGTCCACTACAGCCCTGTCTATGTGGATGGGGGCGTTCTCGGTCCTTTGTTTCCTGTAGTCCATTTCTCATGTACTGTATGTATAACACATACATTTGTGTGTTTGTGTCTGCAGTGGACACTCCTGACCCCTATGTGGAGCTGTTCATCCCAACTTCCCCCGAGAGCAGGAAACGAACGCGCCACATAGACAACGACATCAACCCTGAATGGAACGAAACCTTTGGCTTCATACTAGACCCAAACCAGGAGAACTTTCTAGAGGTGAACAAAAAGTCTAATAAAATCAAAACAGTCAAATGTAACTCATTTTATGTCAGGCCCAGTCCACTACAGTACAATGGTTACCTGAAGCTTGTCTGTTGGTGCTTTACCACTCAATCAGATAACGTTAATGGATGCCAATTACGTGATGGATGAGAAACTTGGGACTGCGTCGTACAACATCTCCAAAATGTTGAAAACTGGTCAGACGGAGATGGTGCCTTTTCTTATCGGCAAAGTAAGCTCTCTCTCTCTCTGTATATATATATATATATATATATATCTGTAGTAACTACATTAACCTACAGCGGAAAGTGTGTCTGAAATACATTCGCTCTCACCAGACTGTAGTTGTCTGTTGAGTGATGACTTATCCATGAGAGTTTTTCCTCTCTTCTCATCTTTTTTTTCTTCCTGAATATCCCTCTCTTTTCTTTGTTTCCCTCTATCTATTCACTCCCCCCTCTTCATTACTGTAGCCCACCCACCTGCATCTCTCCCCCTTCTCTCCTCCTCTCATCCCTCCTCCTTCTGCTTGTGGATGTTGTATTCTATCCCAGGGTGTTTTGCAGTTGACATATTAATCAATTTTTTCTTTTCTACAATAACCACAGCATCTTTGTGTTGTTTTTACAGGCAACCAATGTGTACTTAGAGATGGCTCTGGAGGTCTGGTAGGTACATTTTCATTATTTCTCCATTCCTCTCCACGTGTCTGTCTGTCAGGAAGCCTGTCTGGTTTACAGATGCTATCTTAAACACTGTGGCTTCTCTGGTTCACCTGAAGGCCTCTCTCTCTCTCAAATTCAAATTGCTTTTTTGGCATCTATCTCTCTCTCCATGTACAAAAATAAGCACACAGCCAGATAATAACCCTTAAAACTGTAGCACTGGGTGGAACAGTACTTTAGACTCAGCAAAACACAGGAATTCACGTCAAGCTATTTAACCCACACCAGAGTGATAAGTACATTTCTTTCTACTTTTAAAGACTGTAACTGTTTTCAGGAAACACATGGCTTAGATTTACTGTACTGTTGCATCACAAAGGGCTTTTGCTTCAGATGACGGGGAGGATATGTTTGGCATGTTTTGGAGGTAGGACGTCAGAGGTCGTGGGTGTGTTTGTCTCAGTAGGTCTGTCTCAGACCAGACCATCTTGGAGCGAGGCTTTTATTCAAAGTGACTTACAGTCATGCGTACATAGTAACCCACAGTACATAAAATCAATCACCATTGCTGACCAAGAGGTCTACTACGTGTCTGTTTCCATATGGGAAAATATTTGATGTTTTAAAGCTGTTGTTCATATGTAATTACACAACTGTATTTGTATTTATTATGGATGCTTCCAAAGCAGCAGCTACTCTTCCTGGGGTCCAGCAAAATTAAGGCAGTTTATACAATTGTAAAAACATTACAACACATTCACAGATTTCACAACACACTGTGTGCCCTCGGGCCCCTACTCCACCACTACCCCATATCTACAGTACTAAATCCATGTGTATGTATAGTGCGTATGTTATCGTGTGTGTGTGTGTGTGTGTGTGTGTGTGTGTGTGTGTGTCTGTCTGTGTCTGTGTGTGTCGGTCTGTGTATCCATGTGTCTGTCTGTGTCTGTGTCTGTGTGTGTCTGTCTTTGTATCCATGTGTCTGTGTGTGTCTGTCTGTGTATCCATGTGTCTGTGTGTGTCTGTCTGTGTATCCATGTGTCTGTGTGTGTCTGTCTGTGTATCCATGTGTCTGTGTCTGTGTGTGTCTGTCTGTGTATCCATGTGTCTGTGTGTGTCTGTCTGTGTATCCATGTGTCTGTGTCTGTGTGTGTCTGTCTGTGTATCCATGTGTCTGTGTGTGTCTGTCTGTGTATCCATGTGTCTGTGTCTGTGTGTGTCTGTCTGTGTATCCATGTGTCTGTGTGTGTCGGTCTGTGTATCCATGTGTCTGTGTCTGTGTGTGTCTGTCTGTGTATCCATGTGTCTGTGTGTGTCGGTCTGTGTATCCATGTGTCTGTGTGTGTCGGTCTGTGTATCCATGTGTCTGTGTCTGTGTGTGTCTGTCTGTGTATCCATGTGTCTGTGTGTGTCGGTCTGTGTATCCATGTGTCTGTGTCTGTGTGTGTCTGTCTGTGTATCCATGTGTCTGTGTCTGTGTGTGTCTGTCTGTGTATCCATGTGTCTGTGTCTGTGTGTGTCTGTCTGTGTATCCATGTGTCTGTGCCTGTGTGTGTCTGTCTGTGTATCCATGTGTCTGTGTCTGTGTGTGTCTGTCTGTGTATCCATGTGTCTGTGTCTGTGTGTGTCTGTCTGTGTATCCATGTGTCTGTGTCTGTGTGTGTCTGTCTGTGTATCCATGTGTCTGTGTCTGTGTGTGTCTGTCTGTGTATCCATGTGTCTGTGTCTGTGTGTGTCTGTCTGTGTATCCATGTGTCTGTGCCTGTGTGTGTCTGTCTGTGTATCCATGTGTCTGTGTCTGTGTGTGTCTGTCTGTGTATCCATGTGTCTGTGCCTGTGTGTGTCTGTCTGTGTATCCATGTGTCTGTGTCTGTGTGTGTCTGTCTGTGTATCCATGTGTCTGTGTCTGTGTGTGTCTGTCTGTGTATCCATGTGTCTGTGCCTGTGTGTGTCTGTCTGTGTATCCATGTGTCTGTGCCTGTGTGTGTCTGTCTGTGTATCCATGTGTCTGTGCCTGTGTGTGTCTGTCTGTGTATCCATGTGTCTGTGTCTGTGTGTGTCTGTCTGTGTATCCATGTGTCTGTGCCTGTGTGTCTGTCTGTGTATCCATGTGTCTGTGTCTGTGTGTGTCTGTCTGTGTATCCATGTGTCTGTGTCTGTGTGTGTCTGTCTGTGTATCCATGTGTCTGTGCCTGTGTGTGTCTGTCTGTGTATCCATGTGCCTGTGCCTGTTTGTGTTGCTTCACAGTCCCCGCTGGTGTTTTATTATCTGTTTTTTAAATTTAAAATTCTAATTTTACTGCTTTGCGTCAGTTACTTGATGTGGAATAGAGTTCCATGTCGTCATGGTTCTATGTAGTACTGTGTGCCTCCCATAGTCTGTTCTGGACTTGGGGACTGTGAAGAGACCTCTTGTGGCATGTCTTGTGGGGTATGCATGGGTGTCCGAGCTGTGTGCCAGTAGTTTAGACAGACAGCTCGGTGCATTCAACATGTCAATACTCATAAATAAAAGTAGTGATGAAGTCAATCTCTCTTCCACTTTCAGCCAGGAGAGATTGACATGCATATTATTAATGTTTGCTCTCTGTGTACATCCAAGGGCCAGCCGTGCTGTCCTGTTCTGAAACAATTGCAATTTTCCTTAGTCCTTTTTTGTGGCACCTAACCACACGACTGAACAGTAGTCAAGGTGTGACAAAACTAGGGCCTGTAGGACCTGCCTTGTTGATAGTGTTGTTAAGAAGGCGGAGCATCGCTTTATTATAGACAAACTTCTCCCCATCTTAGCTACTACTGCATCAATAGTTTTGACCATGACAGTTTATAATCCAGGGTTACTCCAAGCAGTTTAGTCATCTCAACTTGCTCAATTTCCACATTATTTATTACAAGTTGTAGTTGAGGTTTAGGGTTTAGTGAGTGTTTTGATCCAAATACAATGCTTTTAGTTTTAGAAATATTTAGGGCTGACTTATTCCTTGCCACCCACTCTGAAGCTAACTGCAGCTCTTTGTTGAGTGTTGCAGTCATTTCAGTAACTGTAGTAGCTGAAGTGTATGGTGTTGAGTGTTGCAGTCATTTCAGTAACTGTAGTAGCTGATGTGTGTAGTGTTGAGTGTTGCAGTCATTTCAGTCGCTGTAGTAGCTGAAGTGTATAGTGTTGAGTGTTGCAGTCATTTCAGTCGCTGTAGTAGCTGATGTGTATAGTGTTGAGTGTTGCAGTCATTTCAGTAACTGTAGTAGCTGATGTGTATAGTGTTGAGTGTTGCAGTCATTTCAGTAACTGTAGTAGCTGATGTGTATAGTGTTGAGTCATCCACATACATAAACACTCTGGCTTTATTCAGTCAGTGGCATGTCGTTAGTAAAAATAGAAAAAAGCAAGGGGCCTAGACAGCTACCCTGGCGAATTCCTAATTTTATCTGGATTATATTTGAGAGGCTTCCATTAAATATCATCCTCTGTGATCTGTTAGACAGGTAACTCTTTATCCACATTATATCAGGGGGTGTAAAGCCATAACACATACATTTTTCCAGTAGCAGACTATGATCGATAATGTTAAAAGCTGCACTGAAGTCTAACAAGACAGCCCCCACAATCATTGTATCATCAATTTCTCTCAGCCAATCATCAGTCATTTGTGCAAGTGCTGTGCTTGTTGAGTGACCTTCCCCATAAGCATGCTGAAAATCTGTTGTCAGTTTGTTAACTGTGAAATAGTGTTGTATCTGGTCAAACACAATTTTTTCCAGAAGTTTACTACTTTGCATGTCATCCCTAAGTTTGCTTATCTCGTCAATTAAAAAGTAATTAAAGTAGGTTTCAATATCAGTGGGCTTTGTGATGAATGAGCCATCTGATTCAATGAATGAAGGAGCCGAGTTGTCTTTTTTCCCCAAAATTTCATATAAGGTGCCCCAAAGGCTTTTTACTATCATTCTTTATATAATTTATCTTTGTTTCATAGTGTAGTTTATTTTTATTTTTATTTAGTTACATGATTTCTTAATTTCAACCTGATCCAGGTTGCAGGCACTGGTTACAGTTTGAAGTTTTTTCCTGAGTGGGCAGCTTGATGATAGCCAGTCAATATTTAAATCACCCAGAAAATATACTTCTCTGTTGATATCACATACATTATCAAGCATTTCACACACGTTATCCAGATACTGACTGTTAACACTTGGTGGTCTATGGCAGCTTCCCACAAGAATGGGCTTTAGGTGAGGCAGATGAACCTGTAGTCATATTAATTCAACAGTATTTAACATTAGATCGTCTCTAAGCTTTACAAGAATGTGGTTCTGAATATAGACCTCATAGACCTCAGATGTTATAACCATGTATTGCTACCACTGTATCCTCAAAGGTATTATCTAAGTGAGTTTCAGAGATAGTCAGAAAATGAATGTCATCTGTTATAAGCAAGTTATTGACTTCATGGACCTTGTTTCTTAGGCTACATATGTTAATATGGGATATTGTTAGCACTTTTCTGGGTTGCTTGATTGTTTTTATTGCTTTACTGGGAAGCTTATCAGATTCAGACTTACTCATGTTATTTACATTGGAGCTGCAGTGTGAGCTGCATAAAGTGGTCTTCCTACTATTGCACACCGCCTCAGTGCCAACAGTGTAACTCTGGTTTATAGGCTCATGATTACTGCTTACAATAGCTGTAGGACAAACATATGTATTTGGTGCAATTAGGGGTACGTAAATTAAATTACTTACATTGTGTTTGCCAATGCTCCTAAGATCATGTACATTTGATGCAGAATTATGACAACTCATTGTCACAATGGTAGGGATGGTAGGGATTAACTGAGCTGGTCATTTACCAGTCATTGTTTCAACTGGTAAGAAGAGCGGCGGGGGCGTATGCCTCATGACTAACGAGACATGGTGTGATGAAGGAAACATACAGGAACTCAAATCCTTCTGTTCACCTGATTTAGAATTCCTCACAATCAAATGTAGACCGCATTATCTTCCAAGAGAATTCTCTTCGATTATAATCACAGCCGTATATATCCCCCCCCAAGCAGACACATCGATGGCTCTGAACAAACTTTATTTAACTCTTTGCAAACTGGAAACCATTTATCCGGAGGCTGCATTCATTGTAGCTGGGGATTTTAACAAAGCTAATCTGAAAACAAGACTCCCTAAATTTTATCAGCATATCGATTGCGCAACCAGGGGTGGTAAAACCTTGGATCATTGTTACTCTAACTTCCGCGACGCATATAAGGCCCTGCCCCGCCCCCCTTTCGGAAAAGCTGACCACGACTCCATTTTGTTGATCCCTGCCTACAGGCAGAAACTTAAACAAGAGGCTCCTACGCTGAGGTCTGTCCAACGCTGGTCAGACCAAGCTGACTCCACACTCCAAGACTGCTTCCATCACGTGGACTGGGACATGTTTCGTATTGCGTCAGATAAAAATATTGACGAATACGCTGATTCGGTGTGCGAGTTCATTAGAACGTGCGTTGAAGATGTCGTTCCCATAGCAACGATAAAAACATTCCCTAACCAGAAACCGTGGATTGATGGCAGCATTCGCGTGAAACTGAAAGCGCGAACCACTGCTTTTAATCAGGGCAAGGTGTCTGGCAACATGACCGAATACAAACAGTGCAGCTATTCCCTCCGCAAGGCTATTAAACAAGCTAAGCGTCAGTACAGAGACAAAGTAGAATCTCAATTCAACGGCTCAGACACAAGAGGCATGTGGAAGGGTCTACAGTCAATCACGGACTACAAGAAGAAACCCAGCCCAGTCACGGACCAGGATGTCTTGCTCCCAGGCAGACTAAATAACTTTTTTGCCCGCTTTGAGGACAATACAGTGCCACTGACACGGCCTGCAACGAAAACATGCGGTCTCTCCTTCACTGCAGCCGAGGTGAGTAAGACATTTAAACGTGTTAACCCTCGCAAGGCTGCAGGCCCAGACGGCATCCCCAGCCGCGCCCTCAGAGCATGCGTAGACCAGCTGGCCGGTGTGTTTACGGACATATTCAATCAATCCCTATACCAGTCTGCTGTTCCCACATGCTTCAAGAGGGCCACCATTGTTCCTGTTCCCAAGAAAGCTAAGGTAACTGAGCTAAACGACTACCGCCCGTAGCACTCACTTCCGTCATCATGAAGTGCTTTGAGAGACTAGTCAAGGACCATATCACCTCCACCCTACCTGACACCCTAGACCCACTCCAATTTGCTTACCGCCCAAATAGGTCCACAGACGATGCAATCTCAACCACACTGCACACTGCCCTAACCCACCTGGACAAGAGGAATACCTATGTGAGAATGCTGTTCATTGACTACAGCTCGGCATTCAACACCATAGTACCCTCCAAGCTCGTCATCAAGCTCGAGACCCTGGGTCTCGACCCCGCCCCTGTGCAATTGGGTACTGGACTTCCTGTTGGGCCGCCCCAGGTGGTGAGGGTAGGCAACAACATCTCCTCCCCGCTGATCCTCAACACGGGGCCCCACAAGGGTGCGTTCTGAGCCCTCTCCTGTACTCCCTGTTCACCCACGACTGCGTGGCCACGCACGCCTCCAACTCAATCATCAAGTTTGCGGACGACACAACAGTGGTAGGCTTGATTACCAACAACGACGAGACGGCCTACAGGGAGGAGGTGAGGGCCCTCGGAGTGTGGTGTCAGGAAAATAACCTCACACTCAACGTCAACAAAACTAAGGAGATGATTGTGGACTTCAGGAAACAGCAGAGGGAACACCCCCCTATCCACATCGATGGAACAGTAGTGGAGAGGGTAGCAAGTTTTAAGTTCCTCGGCATACACATCACAGACAAACTGAATTGGTTCACTCACACTGACAGCGTCGTGAAGAAGGCGCAGCAGCGCCTCTTCAACCTCAGGAGGCTGAAGAAATTCGGCTTGTCACCAAAAGCACTCACAAACTTCTACAGATGCACAATCGAGAGCATCCTGGCGGGCTGTATCACCGCCTGGTACGGCAACTGCTCCGCCCTCAACCGTAAGGCTCTCCAGAGGGTAGTGAGGTCTGCACAACGCATCACCGGGGGCAAACTACCTGCCCTCCAGGACACCTACACCACCCGATGTTACAGGAAGGCCATAAAGATCATCAAGGACATCAACCACCCGAACCACTGCCTGTTCACCCCGCTATCATCCAGAAGGCGAGGTCAGTACAGGTGCATCAAAGCTGGGACTGAGAGACTGAAAAACAGCTTCTATCTCAAGGCTATCAGACTGTTAAACAGCCACCATTGAGTGGCTGCTGCCAACACACTGTCATTGACACTGACCCAACTCCAGCCACTTTAATAATGGGAATTGATGGGAAATGATGTAAATATATCACTAGCCACTTTAAACAATGCTACCTTATATAATGTTACTTACCCTACATTATTCATCTCATATGCATACGTATATACTGTACTCTACATCATCGACTGCATCCTTATGTAATACATGTATCACTAGCCACTTTAACTATGCCACTTTGTTTACTTTGTCTACATACTCATCTCATATGTATATACTGTACTCGATACCATCTACTGTATGCTGCTCTGTACCATCACTCACTCATATATCCTTATGTACATATTCTTTATCCCCTTACACTGTGTATAAGACAGTAGTTTTAGAATTGTTAGTTAGATTACTTGTTGGTTATCACTGCATTGTCGGAACTAGAAGCACAAGCATTTCGCTACACTCGCATTAACATCTGCTAACCATGTGTATGTGACAAATACAATTTGATTTGATTTGATTTGTTTTGTGCGCTTTTGTTTAAGGTTATTACTGTAGGTCTCCTAAACTAATCTTACTGCATTTCACTCAACAGCACACATCTGAAAATCTCTGACCCCATAAACAGGCCTTTTTCCTTTTTTTATTTGATTTGATTTTTTTGTATTTTGTTTTGTATTTTACCCACTTTTTCTCCCAAATGTCAATCTTGTCTCATCGCTGCAACTCCCTATCGGGCTCAGGAGGCGAAGATTGAGTCATGCGTCCTCTGAAACATAACCCGCCAAACCACTCTTCTTAACACCCGCCTGGATTTTTCTTCAACGAGTCCAACGCAAAGGATATACTGCTTTCTCGGGAACAGGCCCAAATCCCTGTCATTTGCGTGAAGAAAAGACAGAGAAAAAAGGGGCAGAGGTCGCGCTGCCTTCTGAGAATTTGTGGGCGAGTGAGTAAACCTCCACTACCATCCATACTATTGGCGAACGTGCAATCATTGGAAAACAAAATGGATGATCTATGATCAAGACTATCCTACCAACGGGAAATAAAATCTGTAATATCTTATGTTTCACCGAGTCGTGGCTGAACGACAACGCGGATAATATAGAGCTGGCAGGATTTTCCATGCATTGGCAGGACAAGGAAGCTATGTCTGGTAAGACGAGGGGCGGGGATGTGTGTCTATTTGTCAATAACAGCTGATGCTTAATGTCTAATATTAAAGACATTTCATGGTATTGCTCACCTGAAGTAGAGTACCTTATGATAAGCTGGAGACCACACTATCTACCAAGAGAGTTCTCATCTATATTATTTCTAGTCATCTATTTACCACCACAAACTGATACTGCCACTAAGACCGCACTCATGAGCTGTATAAGGCCATAAGCAAACAAGAAAATGCTCATCCGGAAGTGGCGCTCCAAGTGGCCAAGGACTTTCATGCAGGCAAACTTAAATCCGTTTTACCTCATTTCTACCAGTAGGAAACATCCGCATCGAGCTAAAGGCTATAGCTGCCTCTTTCAATGAGCAGGACACTAGTCCGGACGCTTATAAGAAATCCCGCTACGCCCTCAGACAAACCATTAAACAGGCAAAGCATCAATACAGGATTAAGATTGAATCCTACTACACCGGCTCTAACTCTCGTCGGATGTGGCAGGGCTTGAAAATGATTACCGACTACAAAGGGAAACCCAGCCGCGAGCTGCCCAGTGACGCGAGCCTACCAGACGAGCTAAATGCCTTTTATGCTCGCTTTGAGGCAAGCAGCACTGAAACATGCATGAGAGCACCAGCTGTTCCGAACAACTATGTGATAACGCTCTCGGTAGCCGATGTGAGCAAGACCTTTAAACAGTTCAACATTCACAAAGCCGCGGGGTCAGACGTATTACCAGGACGTGTACTCAAAGCATGCGCGGACCAACTGACAAGTGTCTTCACTGACATTTTCAACCTCTCCCTGACCAAGTCTGTAATACCTACATGTTTCAAGCAGACCACAATAGTCCCTGTGCCCAAAGGAAGCGAAGGTAACCTGCCTAAATGATTAATGAAGTGCTTTGAAAGGCTGGTCATGGCTCACATCAACAGCATCATCCCGGATACCCTAGACCCACTCCAATTCAGCGGCAGGGTAGCCTAGTGGTTAGAGCGTTGGACTAGTAACCGAAAGGTTGCAAGTTCAAATCCCCGAGCTGACAAGGTACAAATCTGTCGTTCTGCCCCTGAACAGGCAGTTAACCCACTGTTCCCAGGCCGTCATTGAAAATAAGAATTTGTTCTTAACTCACTTGCCTAGTTAAATAAAGGTAAAAAATAAAATACTGCCACAACAGATCCACAGATGATGCAATCTCAATCGCACTCCACACTGCCCTTTCCCACCTGGACAAAAGGAACACCTATGTCAGAATACTGTGCATTGACTACAGCTCAGCGTAGTGTCCACACCATAGTGCCCACAAAGCTCATCACTAAGCTGGATCCTGTACTTAATGACGGGCCGCACCCAGGTGGTGATGGTAGGTAGCAACACATCTGCCACGCTGATCGCTTGTAAGTGACAAATGAAGTTTGATTTGATTTGACAGTCAAATTTCTCGCTCCTCCCACAACTTCCGGACTTTATAGCATTCCGAGAAAGCATTGATTATTGAGTCATTGTTAGAGTTACACTTATGACAATACACTGCTGTTGTGCTGTAGAATTTATGAATTATATCTCTTGTACAATACATTCCATACATTAGTTTATGCTGTATTTAGTGTACATTTTCATTAACTGTCATTTCATTAGTTATGCTCCAACTTTCCCTCCATCTTGTGCCAACATCAGTTATTTTTAAGTTTTGGTTCCAATAGTTTATGTTTATACTAAGAGATTGTCAGTTGGATATGTTCTCTTCCCAATCATATGAATGTCATTTTCTGACTCAAAATAAGATTCCCTCAAGGTTGCTCTGACATTTTGTGATATGTAACTTTAAGTTGCAAGTATTTGAAACAACAGTTTCCATGTTGGTCAGTCAAAAAATACTTTTTAAATCTGTCATGTAAACAAATGTATTTCCTGTTACCAAGTCATTTACAGTTTCTATGCCTTTAGTTTTCCATGTGGACCAATTTATTAGTGAATTCTGAAAGCTATCCAAGTATTTTTCCATAAGGTTGTGTTTTTAGGAAGTAATATTGGTTCTTGTAGAATACGTTTCATTTTCTTCCATATTTGTATAGTGTTCTTGAAGTTGTTCATGTTCTTATCTCTATCCTTTGAAAATAGATACCGGAAAATATTCTGGGGATGAGCATCTTCAATATGTTCCCATGCTTCCCCTTTAATGCATTTAACTATATGTCGGAAGTAAAAGCCCTGGGTAGCAAGTTGATACAATTCCAAGTCTGGAAGGTTAAAACCACCCTCAGACTTAGGAAGATGTAAAACTTTCCTTCTTTATTCTATGAATTTTATAAAATATAAATTACCGCTTTTGTATCTCTCTGGGGAGATTTAGAAAATTATAACTCATTTAGGATGTATTCATTTTGTGAGAGCTGTGAGATATTTACCAGGTTTATTAGCCATTAAGTCATGTGCTTTATTTGAGTTTAGAACCTGTAGAACCTTTTGAGGATCTCAGGACCCATGCTAAAAAAAATAGTTTCCTGAGGGGGAATAGGCTTTGTCGTGCCCTCTTCACGACTGTCTTGGTGTGTTTGGACCAATCTAGTTTGTTGTTGATGTGGACACCTAGGAATTTGAAGCTCTCAACCTGCTCCACTACAGCCCCGTCGATGGGAATGGGGACGTGCTCGGTGCTCCTTTTCCTGTAGTCCACAATCATCTCCTTAATCTTGGTTACATTGAGGGATGGGTTGTTATTCTGGCACCACCCGGCCAGGTCTCTGACCTCCTCCCTATTGGCTGTCTCGTTGTTGTCAGTGATCAGGCCTACCACTGTTGTGTCGTCAGCAAACTTAATGATGGTGTTAGAGTCGTGCCTGGCCATGCAGTCGTGGGTGATCAGGGAGTACAGGAGGGGACTGAGCACGCACCCCTGGGGAGCTCCAGTGTTGAGGATCAGCGTGGCTGATGTGTTGCTACCTACCCTCGCCACCTGGGGGTGGCCTGTCAGGAAGTCCAGGATCCAGTTGCAGAGGGAGGTGTTTAGTCCCAGGTTCCTTAACTTGGTGATGAGCTTTGAGGGTACTATGGTGTTGAACGCTGAGCTGTAGTCAATGAACAGCATTCTCACATAGGTGTTCCTTTTGTCCAGGTGGGAAAGGGCAGTGTGGAGTGCAATAGAGATTGCATCATCTGTGGATCTGTTTGGGTGGTATGCAAATTGGAGTGGGTCTAGGGTTTCTGGGATAGATATCACTAAACATTTTTTTATCCAGTAAATTGTTGAAAATTGTTGAATGCATTTTTTTTTTATATAAATTTAGTCAATTCTTGAATAGCTTTTTTTGCTTTGAGAAAAAAATGAATAATCTTTTGTACTCGGGATAATAATCTCCAGGTGTCCTGTAAATAATGTCCTAGTGACACATGTTCAACTGAGCACTCGAAATTGAACAACAATCGAAATTGATAATACATTATTCCATTTGTCAGATATGATTCTTCAAAAATATTTATTTGATAAACATGTCTTATGATACCAATATGCAGGGTTAAGGCAAATATATATATTTTTTATAACCAAAGCAAGATAGACCACAGCCTGTCATTTCCAATGGGAACAGATGAGTCATAGTGGGCAGAACAAGCAAGGAGGTGGGCAGAGCCAAGCATGAGAGCTACTTAGTTCCTATTGGCCCGTTCCATCTTTATATAATAACTAGGCAAGTCAGTTAAGAACAAATTCTTATTTACAATGATGGCATAGGAACAGTGGGTTAACTGCATTTTTACAGGGGGAGAACAACAGATTTTTACCTTGTCAGCTCAGGGATTCAATCTAGCAACCTTTCGGTTACTAGCCCAACACTCTAACCACAAGGCTACCTGCCGCCCCAACATCTCCATATTTCCGTTAGGGAACGCCTACTCTGTAAAATGCGCATGTGCAATAATTCAATTCACCTTTGCACTCCTTAACAACGCAATTTTAATATTTCTACATCCAGTGAAATATCTCTGTCATTGTTTTATCTGTTGTGCGTCTTTGTCTACAGTACTAACTTGGACCTGCGGTTCAGCCTGGCCCTGTGTGACAAGGAGAAACTGTTCAGACAGGCCCGCAGAGAGAAGGTGACGTTGGGCATCAAGAAGCTGCTAGACATGGAGAAGCCTCGCTTCCTCCCCAGCACCCCTCAGGAGGTGGGCATGCCCGAGTACTGTGGGCCCAGGCTCCAAGAGCGGCCTACGTCCAGCCACAGTGTCATTTAAATTTAAATTTTTTATCATTTTGGTCTTAGATTCAAATGCAGTGTTTGACATGTAACACCTCATTTATTAGGGTGCATTGTAGGTTTAATGCATCATAGAATGGTAACCACTCCAAAATGGCATGGCAATATAATAGACATGGGCTAAATAAACATATATTGCCATAGAAAGTGGGCTTACCCTGCAGTATTGCTTAGCAGAGTGGTCAAGGTCATAGACAAGATCTGCTATTAGCAAACAACACCCTTTTTTATATGCTGTATATACACATGCACCACATTTACACATTTAGACCTGTTAGTATTGTGATCACTTTGTCGCCGCTGACTTCCTCTTAGACCGAGAGCTCTCAGGACCTGTTCAGCTTCTGAGTTCTGCATTCCTCCCCTGGTTGGACTGGGCTGTGTTTCTGTGACTGGTTGTAGTGTGTACCCTCACCTCTGGCCAGCTACTGTAGGCCCTTCCTGCCTGCCTGTGTCCTCACATGGTCCGGAAGCTACCAGCCATGATGAGATAATAACCCACCACATAACAGTAGTGTTATGAGCTGTTGAGCTGCCACACTGCATTCCCACTGGGGCTAGTAAATACTACTGTCTAGAACAGAGGAGGCCATTCAATCTGGCCTGCGGGAGGTTTGAGTGAAAAAAACACTCCAGGCTCCAGAACGTCTAAAACTATGTATACTGAGCAAAAATATAAATGCAACATGCAGCAATTTCAATTTTTTTACTGTGTTACAGTTCATATGAGGAAATCAGTCAATTGAAATGTATTAATTTGGCCCTAATCGATAGATTTCACATGACTGGGTAGGGGCACAGCCATGACTGGGTAGGGGCACAGCCAGGGTGAGAGGGCATAGGCCAACAACTCACACTGTCTCAGACACACCATACACTGCCTTTAAAACACATGCTGTGGTACATTACAGACTCAATCAGTCAATACACTGTCTCACACACACCACAAGGAATCCTGTTCAGTTGTTGTGTCAGCGTGGTCTGAATATTTGTTGGAATTGTCTACGGATATGACTGTGGCTCCAGATCAGAGAAGCCAGTGCCGAGTTGGAAAGATACACAGGAAAGTAGAGTGATACAATAACAATCATAAGACAGAATGAGGGAAGTAACATAAGGAAGTAGGGGTTTCTGACCGTTCTGCAATGAATCTCAAGGAGTCATGTTATGACAGGGTATACATTTTATTGTAAAATCCATTCCTATCTCTTCCTGCATGTGTCTGTCTGTGCAGGTGCCGGTGATAGCCATAGTGGGTTCAGGGGGAGGCTTCAGGGCCATGGTGGGGTTCTCTGGTGTGATGAAGGCCCTGTATGAGTCTGGGGTCCTGGACTGTGCCACCTACATCGCTGGCCTCTCTGGATCCACATGGTCAGTCATCTTTTCATCTGTTTATACCATGCTCTCTTTCACAAACCCTCCCTCCCATTCCTCTCCTCCCTCCCATTCCTCTCCTCCCACTCCTCTCCTCCCACTCCTACCTCCCTCCCTCCCACTCCTCTACTCCCACTCCTCTCCTCCCACTCCTACCTCCCTCCCTCCCCTCTCACTCCTCTCCTCCCATTCCTCTCCTCCCACTCCTCCCTCCCTCCCTCTCACTCCTCTCCTCCCTCCCACTCCTCTCCTCCCACTCCTCTCCTCCCACTCCTACCTCCCTCCCTCCCTCCCTCTCACTCCTCTCCTCTCCTCCATGGGGCGGCAGCTAACCTAGTGGTTAGAGCTATGGACTAGTAACCGAAAGGTTACTGCCCCTGAACAAGGCAGTTAATCCACTGTTCCTAGGCCATCATTGAAAATAAGAATGTGTTCTTAACTGACAATAAAATAAATAAAACATCTCCCTTCCACTGCTGTCCTACCTCCCACTCCTCTCCTCCTACAGTATCTACCTCTGTATCAATGTTTACCCAGTGTTTTTATGTAGTGATCCCCATGTTTGTTTTGCTGCATCACTATTTTTCTCCCTCGCTCCCTATCTCTGTCCCTCTATCTCTGTCCCTCTATCTCTCTATCTCCCTCCCTCTGTCTCCCTCCCTATCTCGTCCCTCTATCTCTGTCCCTCTATCTCTCTATCTCCCTCCCGCTGTCTCCCTCCCTATCTCGTCCCTTTATCTCTGTCCCTCTATCTCTCTATCTCCCTCCCTCCCTATCTCTGTCGCTCTATCTCTGTCCCTCTATCTCTCTCTCTATCTCCCTCCCTCTGTCTCCCTCCCTATCTCGTCCCTTAATCTCTGTCCTCTCTCTCTATCTCCCTCCCTCTGTCTCCCTCCCTATCTCGTCCCTTTATCTCTGTTCTCTATCTCTCTGTCTCCCTCCCTATCTCGTCCCTTTATCATGTTCCCTCTATCTCTCTATCTCCCTCCCTCTGTCTCCCTCCCTCTGTCTCCCTCCCCATATCTCCCTCACTCCCTCCCACCTTCACTCACTCTCTCCCTCCCTCTTCCTCCTCTACCTCTCCCTCCCTCTTCCTCCTCTACCTCTCCCTCCCTCTACCTCTCCCTCTTCCTCTCCCTCTCTCTCCCTCCCTCTACCTCTCCCTCCCTCTACCTCCCTCTATCTCTCCCTCTTCCTCTATCTCTCCCTCCCTCTATCCCTCCCTCTTCCTCTTCTACCTCTCCCTCCCTCTACCTCTCCCTCCCTCTACCTCTTCCTCCCTCTATCTCTCCCTCCCTCTATCTCTCCCTCTCTATCTCCCTCCATCTCTCTCTCCCTCCCTCCCTCCCTCTTCCTCCTCTACCTCTCCCTCCCTCTATCTTTCCCTCCATCTCTCCCTCCCTCTACACCTCCCTCCTCTATCTCTCCCTCACTATCTTCCTCCTCCCTCACTCACTTTCTCCCTCCCACCCTATCTCTCCCCCAGGTACATGTCAACCCTGTTCTCCCACCCAGAGTTCCCCTCTAAGGGGCCCAAGGAGATCAATGCAGAGCTGATGAAGAGTGTGAGCAGTAACCCTCTGAGACTGCTATTGCCCCAGCATATCACCAACTACATCCAGGCTCTGTGGAGCAAGAAGGCCAACGGACAGCCCGTCACCTTCACAGACATCTTCGGCATGCTCATCGGAGAGACACTCATTCCTGCGGTGAGAGGACCGCATACATCTGTTTTCATTGTTTCTCTCTCTCCGTCTTCAAGAGGCCCTGACTCCAAAAGTGTTTATCTGTTTTCAGAGAATGGACACAAAGCTGAGTGAGTTGCATGAGAAGGTAAACGAGGCCCAGTGTCCCCTCCCTCTGTTCACCTGTCTGCACGTCAAACCGGACGTATCCGAGCTCATGTTTGCAGGTCAGTGAGTGTGTATGCGCTTTGTGTGTGTATTACAGTAGACCACAAGCCCAGTGTGGCTCCAAGGCTCCCCACAGTTGTTCAACAAAGCGTAGCATTTCTATGAAGAGTTCATGCACGTAGTGTGGTTGTGTGTCCGCAGTGCTGGTCACGTAGTTTGAATGGATGGTCCAAGTTCTGAATGAGCCTATTTGGGCTGTGTGTGTGTGTGTGTGTGTGTGTGTGTGTGTGGCTCTAGTAGAATGAGTATGTGTATTCAGTTTTGCATAATATGTCACCAGAGATCCTATCTCCCACATTCAAATTTCCGTACACTGCATTTCCTTGTAGCATCACTACTTTACCACAGTCGTATATATATAGAGAGTTGGGCCAACGAGGTTTCTGTCTGAACGTTCCGATAGCGCCACTTTCTCCTCCGTAGCCGTTGCTACGTGATAATTGACGCTTCCACACTGCGCTGTTTATTTCGGATAGTTTTCTAAAACCAATGAAGATGTCCAGTGTAAGCAGGTATGCTATTTGTTGACACCACAACACCGTACAGACTTGGATACACATTATAATCAATTGAATATGTTGTTCTGCTTGTTGACAGCGGGTTAATTTCAGAGGGAACTGTCGGAGGTTCTGTCCTATTGTTACATCACCAGTAGTTGGAGAAGAAAGGCACTAACATGGCGTCTGTTCTAAAAACTGGGCCTACTCTCTCAATGCATGTCTCTGGTTTACCACCAACTGATGTGTCATGGTGGGCTGATATCCATTCCTGTAGTTTTAATACTGGTGTGTGAGAAGGAACGTGTACACAACAATGTGTAGGTTTAGTAGTACAACATGGGAGGGCAATGTTAGGTAGGGGTCAATGGGGTTATGGTATACCCCCAAGCCCTGATCGAGGATCAGTTCTCGTTCCCAAAACTGACCTCAAAACAGTTCTTCGGGCCAACCTGTCCCCTGTTAGGTTGACTTATGGGAACTGTGACCCATAACTTGGCCGATAGTGTATTATTTCCAGGACTCAGGCAAAGACCCAGATGCAGACACAGGAGGCGGATAGTACGAGTCTCAGAGTTTATTACAGTACAAGGGGCAGGCAATCGGTAGGTCAAGGCAGGCAGAAAGGTCAGATTCCAAATCAGAGTCAGGCAGGTGCAGGACGGCAGGCAGGGTCAAGGCAGGCAGAAAGGTCAGAATCCAAATCAGAGTCAGGCAGGTGCAGGACGGCAGGCAGGGTCAAGGCAGGCAGAAAGGTCAGAACTGGGAAGACTAAGAAAAACAAAAACTAGAGCAGAGGAAACACGGGAACACGCTGGTAGGACTTGACGGGACAAGACGAACTGGCAACAGACAAACAGAAAACACAGGTATAAATATACAGGAGATAATGGAGATAAATGGGAGACACCTAGTGGGTGGTGGAGACAAGCACAAGATGGGTGAAACAGATCAGGGTGTGACAATTTTGCAGATGAACTGGAATAGAATTTGGCTTCAGTTAGTCAGGTACTCCTTTTATCTGTAAATCCCCCACCTCTTAACACTGGTGTGACAAGGAAATACCTTCACACCCATTCTAGAGAAAGGCTGAAATAATGCCACCTAACACACAGTGGTAACTTTATCCTCCCTACTCCAATTCCAAGTATAGGCTGAAATAATGCCACCTAACACACAGTGGTAACCTTATCCTCCCTACTCCAATTCCAAGTATAGGCTGAAATAATGCCACCTAACACACAGTGGTAACCTTATCCTCCCTACTCCAGTTCCAAGTATAGGCTGAAAGGGGATTGCTGTTCTGAGGAACTCAAACCTATAATGTGTGAAACAGTGTGTTGTGCCTAATAGTATTGTATGTCAAATCAAATTGTATTGGTCACATGCACATATTTAGCAGATGTTATTGCGGGTGTAATGAAATGCTTGTTTTCCCAGCTCCAACAGTGCAGTAATATCTAACAATTCACAACAATACACAAATCTAAAAGTAAAATAATGGAATTAAGAAATATATAAATATTAGGACGGCAATGTCGGAGTGGCATAGACTATAATCCAGTAGAATAGAATACAGTATATACATATGAGATGAGTAAAGCAGTATGTAAACATTGTTAAAGTATGTGTGGGTGTTGTTGTGTCACTAAAGTAGTCATGTAGGATATGCCTGGCTTGTACTGTTACTGTAAACCCGGGTTACCCTCTTTCCATAACATACACATATAAATGCATATTTACTGCAGACTTGTGAAAAGGCGTATACATTTTCCCAATGACATTGTACTTAGCGTGTGCTCTCCTAATGAAAGCGTTAGTTAGTGACATACATACACTGTTTGGATTTTGATGAATGGATGCTGTTATTTTTTTCACAGACTGGGTGGAGTTCAGCCCATATGAGATTGGAATGGCAAAGTACGGAACGTTCATGACCCCTGACCTTTTTGGAAGCAAATTCTTCATGGGAACCGCTGTGAAGCGGTATGAGGAGAACCCACTACATTTCCTTATGGGTAGGAAAACACAGAATATCCCTGGCACTTCCTCATGGCACTTACTCAAGAGATTAATGAAATGATAATGGTCAAACATGACATTCATGATTCATTCCATTATATTGATGTCGTGGCTTCTCTCTCTAGGAGTGTGGGGCAGTGCCTTCTCCATTCTCTTCAACAGAGTTCTGGGGGTGAAAGACACAGTCGGGGGGAGCACCATGGAGGAAGAGCTTGGTAAGAAACCACACACACTTCCCTTTTAACTCCAATCCTAACCCCTCTTGTCTGAACTCTGACCCCAATGAAGTCATGCATCCCGTGTAGATATAGTACCAAATCCTGGTCTCCTCCACAGTTAATACAACACGTACACCCAGGGCTGTAAGTGGGACCAATACAATGAATTAATGCCACATGGGGCCTCATTCTGGAGTACTTGGAGATTCTAGGATTTGCGTGTGTAACAAATGATTGGGAATTATCAAACTGTCGCACACAACATATATACGTAAACATGTTTTCATTGATAAATCAGAGCCATACTATATTTCTGCTCTCGTAAACAAGCGTTACAATCCCGCCTGAAAAACACCCTCCATTCACCTTTTATAATAACAAGAACACCCTCATTTTCTGTATGATGTGGAGATGTTGGAACTGGGCCGTGACAGTTTCTAAGAAAGCACAAGGGCAGCAAATATGATCACTTTTTTGGAGAATGTTTCAATCTTTTGTAGTGACTATAGCCTACAGTGTGTGCCAAACACTGGTCGTGCGTTCTGCAAGATTGATTGTCTATCGAACCATTTAAAAGTGAATCCTACCTACAGCCTAATATTTGTTGTGTAAACCAGTCACATCAGAAAAGGAGAGACATGCCGTTTAATATGATTATAATTTAGGCATTTATAATAAAAGTAAAATAAATAGATTTGGCAACATGCTGCTATGCGATTCTTACGAACGGCAAGTGGATCTGTTTTATCAATAGGCCTACCTTTTAATGTTTTTATTAGCCTCAGTTGGTAGAGCATGACGCTTACAACGCCAGGGTCATGGGTTTCGATTCCCACGGGGGACCAGTATGAAAAATGTATGCACTCACTACTGCAAGGTGCTCTGGATAAAAGCGTCTGCTAAATGACTCAAATGTAATATAATATAAACACCTACATTTTCCCCAAAATGCAATGCAGTAGATCAACCACTCGAAGTTCTTCATACTCATGGTCTGAGATTTGCGTGGAGATACGCACACTTTCCCGTGAAGTTTAGAAATACCAACCTTTGCGGGGACACTGTCTTCTTTTGTGTGCACGCACTTTTGATAAATGAGGCCCCTGGAGTTGAGATTTGATTTATTTAATAATTGTTGTCATGATAAGGCTTTGCTGTGCCGTTGTTTTCCGAGCGACAGATTCGTTAGCGTCATGCTTGCACCATTAATACAGCGAACACTACTTGTTTCTAGCCCAAACTGTTCAAAAGATCGAACCCATATTATCGGCACAACTTTTTTCTCTTCCTGTCACAGTTTTTAGGGTTGGGCGCATTTTACATTCATAAATCATGTCGTGGGCCGTTCTATAAAACTACTTGCGCCATCGACGTCGTTTACACTTTGTTCGGTCATGTTACCTCATTGGCTAGCTAGCTAACAACCTGGTAACTTTACCTGCATATGACGCTCTTGACGCTCTTAAAAAGATTAAATGTAATGCATCTCAATAGGAAAATAGTGCTTTTACATGCTGTAGAAACATAACATTCCACAAATAACATTTTAATTTCAATTACAGGTATTTGTATCAACACTTTTTATAATAAACATGTATTTACATGGTTACATACTGTATTAGTTTCTTGGGCACAATATACGCTATACAATAGTACAGTATGTGGACACCCCTTCAAATTAGTGGATTCGGCTATTTCAGCCACACCCTTCGCTGACAGGTGTATAAAATCGAGCACACAGCCATGCAATCTCCATAGGCCAACATTGGCAGTAGAATGGCCTTTCTGAAGAGCTCATTGACTTTCAACGTGGCACCATCATTGGATTCCACCTTTCCAACAAGTCAGTTCGTCAAATTTCTGCGCTTCTACAGCTGCACCGGTCAACTGTAAGTGCTGTTATTGTGAAGTAGAAACGTTTCAGAGCAACAACAGCTCAGCCGTGACGTGGTAGGTCACACAAGCTCACAGAACGGGACCACCAAGTTCTGAAGTGCGTTGCCCTTAAAAATCGTCTGTCCTCGGTTGCAACACTCACTACCAAGTCAAACTTCCTCTGGAAGCAACGTCAGCGCATGAACTGTTCATTGGGAGCTTCATGAAATGGGTTTCCATGGCCGAGCAGCTGCGCACAAGCCTATATCACCAAATGTGTCGGCTGTAGTGGTGTAAAGCTCGCCGCCATTGGACTCTGGAGCAGTGGAAAAATGTTCTCCGGAGTGATGAATCACGCTTCACCATCTGTCAGTCCGACGGACGACTAATCTGGGTTTTGCGGATGCCAGGAGAAAGCTACCTTTCCCAATGCATAGTGCCAACTGTAAAGTTTGGTGGTGAAGGAATAATGGTCTGGGGTTGTTGTTCACAGTTCGGGCTAGACCCCTTAGTTCCATTGAAGGGAGATCTTAACACAACAGCATAAAATCAATCAATCAATCAAATGTATTTATAAAGCCCTTTTTACATCAGCCGATGTCACAAAGTGCTATACAGAAACCCAACCTAAAACCCCAAACAGCAAGCAATGCATATGTAGAAGCACGGTGGCTAGGAAAAACTCCCTAGAATGCCAGAAACCTAGGAAGAAACCAGGCTCTGAGGGGTGGCCAGTCCTCTTTTGGCAGTGCCGGGTTGAGATTATAACAGTACATGGCTAAGATGTTCAAACGTTCATAGATGACCAGCAGAGTCAAATAATAATAATAATCACAGTGGTTGTAGAGTGTGCAACAGGTCAGTACCTCAGGAGTAAATGTCAGTTGGCTCTTCATAGCCGAGCATTCAGAGTTAGAGACAGCAGGTGCGGTAGAGAGAGAGAGTCCAAAACAGCAGGTCCGGGACAGGTAGCACGTCTGCTGAACAGGTCAGGGTTCCATAGCCGCAGGCAGAACAATTTAAACTGGAGCAGCAGCACGACCTGGGGGACTGGGGACAGCAAGGAGTCATCAGGCCAGGTATTCCCGAGGCAAGGTCCCAGGGCCTAGGTCCTCCGGTAGGAGAGGGAGAGAGAGAGAATTAGAGGGAGCATACTTAAATTCACACAGGACACCAGATAAGACAGGAGAAATACTCCAGATATAACAGACTGACCTTAGCCCCCCGACACATAAACTATTGCAGTATAAATACTGGAGGCTGAGACGGGAGGGGTCGGGAGACATTGTGGCCCCGTCCAAATATACCCCCGGACAGGGCCAACCAGGCAGGATATAACCCCATCCACTATGCCAAAGCACAGACCCCACACCACTAGAGGGATTTTCTTAAAACCACCAACTTACTACCCTGAGACTAGGCTGAGTATAGCCCACGAAGATCTCCCCCACATCACAAACCCAGGGGGCGTCAAACAGGAAGATCACGTCAGTGACTCAACCCACTCAAATGACACCCCCCTCCTAGGGATGGCATGGAAGAGCACCAGTAAGCCACTGGGTCAGCCCCCGTAATAGGGTTAGAGGCAGAGAATCCCAGTGGAGAGAGGGGAACCGGCCAGGCAGAGACAGCAAGAGCGATTCGTCACTCCAGTGCCATTCCGTTCACCTTCACACTCCTGGGCCAGACTACACTCAATCATATGACCTACTGAAGAGATGAGTCTTCAATAAAGACTTGCTACGACCCGTCCTAGCATGTCCCTAAACACTTCGTTGATGAAGGTCTGGAAGACTGAAGGAGCATTAGATAGTCCAAAGGGCATTATGAGATACTCATAAAAAGTGATAGTGGTCTCCCATTCATCGCCTGCACGAATGCGCACCAGATTGTAGGTGCTCCTCAAGTCCAGCTTCGTGATGTATTGCACCCCGTGAATTTGTTCGATGATGGTTGGGATGAGGGGTAAAGGATAGCTGAACTTGACGGTGGCCTTGTTCGATGATGGTTGGGATGAGGGGTAAAGGATAGCTGAACTTGACGGTGGCCTTGTTCGATGATGGTTGGGATGAGGGGTAAAGGATAGCTGAACTTGACGGTGGCCTTGTTCGATGATGGTTGGGATGAGGGGTAAAGGATAGCTGAACTTGACGGTGGCCTTGTTCGATGATGGTTGGGATGAGGGGTAAAGGATAGCTGAACTTGACGGTGGCCTTGCTCAATAATCAATGCAGGGGCGCAGTCTCCCATCTTCTTAACAAAAAAGAAGCTTGAGGAGGCTGGTGACTTAGAGTGATGGATAAAACTCTTCTGGAGAATCTCCTGTACATAGGTCTCCATGGCCTCGGTCTCCGCATAGGAGAGGGGATAGACATGTCCTCTCGGGAGGGCTGCATCAGACAACAGGTCAATGGCACAGTCCCAGGGGCGATGAGGTGGCAGGGGTGTGGCCTGGGTCTTAGAAAAAACCCTGTGCAGATCCTGGTACTACTCCGGTAAATCCACTTGAGGAGCACAGTCTGGACTTTTCACTGTAGTGGTGTTGACAGACACCGTGAGACAGCTCCCCTGACACTCCTGCGACCAACCCAACACTCTCCTCTCGGACCAGGAAATAACCGGGTTATGCAAACTCAACCAGGGGAGACCTAAACCGTGCCGAGCCCACCTCCATCGGCTCTGGCCACGGAGCTGATGTAGCCATGGGCTGCGCATTCTGCAAGATTTACTTCGGGACCGTAGGAGGTTGACCAATGCTGATGAGCTGGTCGAGTGACAGGTTGTCATCATGGCAGGCTAACTCCAGCTGTACCTACTTCCGCAGTCCGCTGCGGAAAACTGTGACCAGAGACAACTCGTTCCATCCGGTGGAAGCCACGACGGTCCGGAACTCAAGGGTCGAACTCCGAGGCGGTCCTATCTCCCTGGCGTAGTGGGGGTACACTTTTACCCACTTCTCGGCCCTCCACAGGGTGATCAAACACCAAGCGGAAGAGGAGGTTGATGCGCTTGTAGGACGACCTCGGTTCCGTCTGTCTCCCAGACCGCGGCACCTCAGTCCAGAGCCCGTCCGGTCAGTGCTGAGAGGATAGTGGCAACCCTGTCTCTTCCGGAAACAGCCTCAGCGTAGCGAGCAAGGTACAGGTCGCATTGTAGAAGGAAACCCTTGCATCTTGCTGGCTCGCCGTAGAAGCGCTGCGAGAGGGACAGGGGTATACCGCGGACCGGCTCCGATGGAACGGAGGTAGGTCGGGGTGTGGAAATTGGTACCAGAATCGGTGCTGGAGATTGCACGTTCCGCTCCAAGTGCAGGATGGTTGCCAACACACTGTCCATGGCGATACCGAGTCTGGGGAGACAGTCCTCGTGGTGCTGTACTGTGCATCTCGGCCTTTCCTGCTGTCTCCATTTGTTGGTCGGTTATTCTGTCACGCTGGTATAAAGAATTTGGAGACAGGCGCAAGAATACATAATAAGGGTTTTTTAATACACCCAAAACAAACACGTATACAAAATACTGGGGTGTACCCAAACAAACGAGCGAGGGTAAAGCTCGTAGAACGACACGGAACGAGACCCGTAATACACAATGCACAAAAGACACAGCCCAGAAGCTGAAACAACGCAGAGTTACTCATACGACCAATGGACATGGGAACAATAACCGCCACGGACAATGGGGAACGGAGGGCACATATATGACATACTAATCAGGGGAAATGGGAACCAGGTGTGCGTAATCAGACAAGACAATGGGGAACGGAGGGCACATATATGACATACTAATCAGGGGAAATGGGAACCATGTGTGTGTAATCAGACAAGACAGTCCGGGGTTGAGGATAATGTTCCCAGTTCAGTGAAGCCTAGAAGGCCGGTGACGTCGACCTCCGGAACTGGTAAACCGAATGAGCAGCAGTACTGGGGGGATCCGTAACAGATCCTTGGTTGGGGTCTAAGCAGATTGTTTGTTGCAATTGAAAATGTAATAAAATGGTGGTCTGATAGTCCAGGATTATAAGGAAAAAATATTAAGATCCACAATATTTATTCCACGGGACAAAACTAGGTCCAGAGTATGACTGTGGCAGGTCCAGAGACATGTTGGACAAAACCCACTGATGATGGCTCCGAAAGCCTTTTGGAATGGGTCTGTGGACTTTTCCATGTGAATATTAAAGTCACTCAAAAAATATTAATATTATCTGCCATGACTACAAGATCCGATAGTAATTCAGGAAACTCAGTGAGGAACGCTATGCTATAAAAAGTGATTGTGTAGGCTGCATAGATTTCATGACTAGAAGCTCAAAAGATGAAAACGCAGTCATTTTGATTTGGTTAATTGAAATTTGCTATCGTAAATGTTAGCAACACCTCCGCCTTTGCGGGATGCGCAGGGCATATGGTCACTAGTGTAACCAGGAGGGGAGGCCTCATTTAACACAGTAAATTCATTAGGCTTAAGCCATGTTTCGGTCAGGCCAATCACATCAAGATTATGATCAGTGATTAGTTCATTGACTATAACTGCCTTGGAAGTTAGGGATATAACACTAAGTAGTCCTATTTTGAGATGTGAGATATCACAATCTCTTTCAATAATAACAGGAATGGAGGAGGTCTTTATTCCAGTGAGATTGGTAAGGTGAACACCGCCATGTTTAGTTTTACCCAACCTAGAACGAGGCACAGACACGGTCTCAATGGGGATAGCTGAGCTGACTACACTCACTGTGCTAGTGGCAGACTCCACTAAGCTGGCAGGCTGGCTTACCACCTGCTGCCTGGCCTGCATCTCATTGTGGAGCTAGAGGAGTTAGAGCCCTGTTTATGTTCTTAGGGCTCCAGAGTGGCGCAGTGGGCAAAGGCACTGCATCTCAGTGCTAGAGGCGTCACTACAGACCCTGGTTCAAGTCCAGGCTCTATCACAACCGGCTGTGATTGGGAGTCCAATAGGGCGTTGCACAATTGGCCCAGTGCCGTTAGGGACGGCCTGGGGTAGGCCATCATTGTAAATAAGAATTTGTTTTTAACTGATTTGCCTAGTTGAAAATCCTTCCCAGATGAGTTGATTCTGTTATAGCAGCAAGGGGGGACCAACCAAATATGAATTCCCATGATTTTGGAATGAGCTGTTTGACGAGCAGGTGTCCACATACTTTTGGTAATGTAGTGTATGCTTCAGAAGTACCTAGAATTCATATAGGTTATATTTTCTGGTGCTCCTAACTTTTTAAAGTTGGGAGCACTACTGCTACCATTGAACATGTTTAATTAAGAGCCCTGCGTACACCTTTCTAGTATCTGCTTACAGTGCAGCTCATACAGCATTGTCCCAGTGACTGATACCTTGAGGCACTTATTGTGCTAATCTCAAAGGCTTAGTTCCAATTTGATGTGTTAGCCCACAGTCCCCATTCCAATGTGTCGTGTCTGCTCTGCACAACGCAAGCCAACTGCACCTCCCATTGTAGTCTGTTTCCTATTACGCAGCTTTATGTGACACGCGAGTGACAGCTGTACCTGATGCCAGCTCACATCACACCCGTCAATCGGTTCCAAAAATAACTTTCTCCTGGGTTTTCTCAGATGAGGGTGTGATTCCCTTCAATGGAAACAAAAATGATGTTCAGCTTCCTGTCACTATTTATAAAGGTTTATGAAGATGTTTGGTTAATGGGCTATTGAGGTTTGATTTGACACACACACACACACACACACACACACCGGTCATTCACCAACACACACACACACACACACCGGTCATTCACCAACACACACACACACACCGGTAATTCACCAACACCCACACCTACACAACGATACAGTACATACCAGCTTGCAAGTGCAGTGACTACACATATACTCCTACACACATTCCAAGAACTGACTGATTTATGTTATAAGCAGATTGTTTTATTGTGTTTGTTATGTAAGCCATTAGTTTATAGAAAGGTAGGGCCTAAACAATGGAAGGTGAATTGGACTGCGGTTAGGCCATGATAAGCTCTGCTTTTTGAAGATGGTGACTGAAGACTTGGATGTGAGTGAAAGTGTGATTGAGGAAGATGTCCTTGTCTCTTCCCACAGAACAGATAAAACCTCAACACATCGTGGGGGAGGAGAGTATGGACAATGACGAGGAGCCTCGGAAAGGTGAGGACTACAATACCCATGAAGCACAACGATTCATAGGAAATGAACAGAATCCTGAACAAGTGTATGGTCTAATGGTTGAAACAAATCTCTGCAATGCAACAGCTTCTGTTTTGACATATTTAAACTGCTTCTGGGAAGTCACCGCCCCGACGCTGCATTTTTCATACGTTACGTCTCTTTCCTTTATTTAATTATAACACATTCTTATGTATGTATGCATCATGCTGGAACAGAAGTTGAGGTGAGTGCATCAGACTTAATTTCACCCCCTGGCAATTAAACCAACCGTGTTGCATCAGGTTCAACTTGCTGTCAGTGGTTGTTCTTAGCAGATGTAGCTAGCGTGGCTGTCTCTGTGCCCACATGAAAAAAATACTATTGTATACTTACTATGGTATAAATACTATAGTGAATACTGTTAAGTATTTACAGTTAACTATAGTATAAATACTGATGTAAAATATAGCTGTAGTATATAATATAGTAATTCATGTAGTGTTTTTGCAGATTGTAATATAGTATTTACTGTAGTGTTTTTGTTTTATTATCTTTGACATAGAAGTGGATTATTTCTCCTTCAGGAAACCTACTGGAGAAATACTAGAAGAGCACATTTTCTACAACCTGTAGGGAGTTAGGACTGGGTTCTGAACAGATAGTTCAGAGATTCTGCTCTTTTCTACAACCTGTAGGGAGTTAGGACTGGGTTCTGAACAGATAGTTCAGAGATTCTGCTCTTTTCTACAACCTGTAGGGAACACAATATATGGTCTGGCACAAATTATGATAGGGGGATGGGAATGGGCTGTTATATTCAAATTAAATACTGTAGTATTTAATATTGTTCAAAAAGTCTAGTGTTTTTGCGGACATTACTGTGGTATTTACCGGAGTGCTTTTTTTGTGTGGATAATACTATAAAATGTACTATAGTATTCTACAGTATACTACATATTTTATACAACATTTTAAGTACTACATGTTTGAGGAATACTACAGTGTAGTATAGTATTCTACATTATACTACAGTTTACTAAAGAATTCTATAGTAAGTACTGTAGTATTCTATAGTTAACTGTAGTATTTTTTTAATGTGGGTGTGGTTGGTAGATAATGGCTCTGATAATTTTTTTGTCTCTGTTAAACCTGTTGTGGGTCAAGAATGTGTGGGTGGCTAGCCTCTGAAGTGATCAATCTCTGTTTATATGTGGTAGGTGTTAGTGTTGTGGAGAGATAGAGAGATGATAGAGAGAGATGTTACAGAGAGATTATAGGGAGAGAGAGAGAGATGATAGAGAGAGATTATATATATAGAGAGAGATGTTACAGAGAGATTATAGGGAGAGAGAGAGAGATGATAGAGAGAGATTATATATAGAGAGAGAGATGTTAGAGAGAGATTATATATAGAGAGAGAGATGATAGAGAAAGATTATAGGGAGAGAGAGAGCGATGATAGAGAGGGAAGGTGCTTGGTCATGTGTAAGTAAAAAGGGCACAGGTGCACAACTCCAGTCACAACTCCAGTCCTTGTACTATCAGACTGAATATACCTACTTTACAGTATATACTGTATGTGATAGTATTATACCTGGGTATTCAGGTGTGTGGACTGATTGATTGATCAGTTAGAGTTGAAGTCGGAGGTTTACATACACCTTAGCCAAGTACATTTAAACTCAGTTTTAACCCATTCCTGACATTTAATCCTGGTAAAAAATTCCCTGTCTTAGGTCAATTAGGATCACCACTTTATTTTAAGAATGTGAAATGTCAGAATAATAGCAGAGAGAATTATTATTTTCAGCTTTTATTTCTTTCATCACATTCCCAGTGGGTCAGAAGTTTACATACACTCAATTAGTATTTGGTAGCATTGCCTTTAAATTGTTTAATTTGGGTCAATTGTTTCGCGTAGCCTTCTACAAGTTTCCCACAATAAGTTGGGTGAATTTTGGCCCATTCCTCCTGACAGAGCTGGTGTAACTGAGTCAGGTTGGTAGGCCTCCTTGCTCGCACAAGCTTTTTCAGTTCTGCCCACAAATTTTCTATGGGATTGAGGTCAGGGCTTTGTGATGACCACTCCAATACCTTGACTTTGTTGTCCTTAAGCCATTTTGCCACAACTTTGGAAGTATGCTTAGGGTCATTGTCCATTTGGAAGACCCATTTGCGACCAAGCTTTAACTTCCTGACTGATGTCTTGAGTTGATGCTTCAATATATCCACTTAATTTTCCTTCCTGATGAAGCCATCTATTTTGTGAAGTACACCAGTCCCTCCTGCAGCAAAGCACCCCCACAACATGATGCTGCCAGCCCCACAACATGATGCTGCCACCCTGTGCTTGACGGTTGGGGTGGTGTTCTTTGGCTTGCAAGTCTCCCCCCTTTTTCCTCCAAACATAACGATGGGCATTATGGCCAAACAGTTCTATTTTTGTTTCATCAGACCAGAGAACATTTCTCCAAAAAGTACGATCTATGTCCCCATGTGCAGTTGCAAACTGTAGTCTGGCTTTGCAGTGGCTTCTTCCTTGCTGAGCGGCCTTTCAGGTTATGTTGATTTTCAACATTTTTTAATGTGGATATAGGTACTTTTGTACCTGTTTCCTCCAGTATCTTCACAAGGTCCTTTGCTGTTGTTCTGGGATTGATTTGCACTTTTCGCACAAAAGTACATTAATCTCTAGGCGACGGAACGCGTCTCGTTCCTGAGCGGTATGACGGCTGCGTGGTCCCATGGTGTTTATACTTGCGTACTATTGTTTGTACAGATGAACGTGGTACCTTCAGGCATTTGGAAATCACACGGATGAACCAGACTTGTGGAGGCCTCCAATTTTTTTTCTGAGGTCTTGGCTGATTTCTTTTGATTTTCCCATGATGTCAAGAAAAGAGGCACTGAGTTTTTAGGTAGGCCTTGAAATACATCCACAGGTACACCTCCAATTGACTCAAATGATGTCAATTAGCCTATCAGAAGCTTCTAAAGCCATGACATAATTTTTGGGAATTTTCCAATCTGTTTAAAGGCACAGTCAACTTAGTGTATGTAAACTTCTGACCCACTGGAATTGTGATACAGTGAATTATAAGTGAAATAATCTGTCTGTAAACAATTGTTGAAAAAATGACTTGTGTCATGCACAAAGTAGATGTCCTAACCGACTTGCCAAAACTATAGTTTGTTAACAAGAAGTGGAGTGGTTGAAAAACCTTGTTTTAATGACTCCAACCTAAGTGTATGTAAACCTCCGACTTCAACTGTAAGTGCCAGGGAGAAAAGTCAAGATCTACAGGTGTGCACTTCAGATCAAGGACTATCAAGCACCTCTAGCTACCAAATATCCTGTAAGCCTACAAGTACATCCCATGTGCCTCTCTTTATCAACATTGTCCCCTTCTCTCTCCCTTGCATCTTTTCTGATTTCAATATCTCTCTCCTTTCCAGGAGGCAGTGAGAACCCGGATGATGAGTACCACCGCACCGCCCAGAACAGCTGGGTCCAGCGAATGATCACCTCCCTCTTCAGCGACTCCTCCCTGTTCAACACACGGGAGGGCCGGGCGGGGAAGGTCCATAACTTCATGCTGGGCCTCAACCTCAACACCAACATGCCCTTCTCCACCTTCGGAGACTTCATGTACCAGAACTCCTGCGCCTCCGTCGAGGATGAGGTGGACGCTGTCACAGGTCAGATGTCAAATCTGGCGATCCAGGAGTTCTGGATGTAACACATTCTAGATTCTATATTCCAGATATACAGTGGGGCAAAAAAATATTTAGTCAGCCACCAATTGTGCAAGTTCTCCCACTTAAAAAGATGAGAGAGGCCTGTAATTTTCATCACAGGTACACTTCCACTATGACAGACAAAATGAGAGAGAAAAAATCCAGAAAATCACATTGTAGGCTTTTTTATGAATTGGTCAAAAACAAAAGTTTATCTCAATACTTTGTTATATACCCTTTGTTGGCAATGACAGAGGTCAAACGTTTTCTGTAAGTCTTCACAATGTTTTCACACACTGTTGCTGGTATTTTGGCCCATTCCTCCATGCAGATCTCCTCTAGAGCAGTGATGTTTTGGGGCTGTTGCTGGGCAACACGGACTTTCAACTCCCTCCAAAGATTTTCTATGGGGTTGAGATCTGGAGACTGGCTAGGCCACTCCAGGACCTTGAAATGTTTCTTACGAAGCCACTCTTTCGTTGCCCGGGTGGTGTGTTTGGGATCATTGTCATGCTGAAAGACCAAGCCATGTTTCATCTTCAATGCCCTTGCTGATGGAAGGAGGTTTTCACTCAAAATCTCATGATACATGGCCCCATTCATTCTTTCCTTTACACGGATCAGTCGTCCTGGTCCCTTTGCAGAAAAACAGCCCCAAAGCATGATGTTTCCACCCCCATGCTTCACAGTAGGTATGGTGTTCTTTGGATGCAACTCAGCATTCTTTGTCCTCCAAACACGAGTTGAGTTTTTACCAAAAAGTTATATTTTGGTTTCATCTGACCATATGACATTCTCCCTATCTTCTTCTGGATCATCCAAATGCTCTCTAGAAAACTTCAGATGGGCCTCGACATGCACTGGCTTAAGCAGGGGGACACGTCTGGCACTGCAGGATTTGAGTCCCTGTTCTGTGGTTCTGGGATTTTTGCTCACCGTTCTTGTGATCATTTTGACCCCACGGGGTGAGATCTTGCGTGGAGATCGAGGGAGATTATCAGTCTTCCATTTCCTAATAATTGCTCCCACAGTTGATTTCTTCAATCCAAGCTGCTTACCTATTGCAGATTCAGTCTTCCCAGCCTGGTGCAGGTCTACAATTCTGTTTCTGGTGTCCTTTGACAGCTCTTTGGTCTTGGCCATAGTGGAGTTTGGAGTGTGACTGTTTGAGGTGCCATTAATACAGGTAACTAGTGGAGGACAGAGGAGCCTCTTAAAGAAGAAGTTACAGGTCTGTGAGAGCCAGAAATCTTGCTTGTTTGTAGGTGACCAAATACAAATTTTCCACCATAATTTGCAAATTAATTAATTAAAAATCATACAATGTGATTTTCTGGATATTTGTTTCTCATTTTGTCTGTCATAGTTGAAGTGTACCTATGATGAAAATTACAGGCCTCTCTCATCTTTTTAAGTGGGAGAACTTGCACAATTGGGGGCTGACTAAATACTTTTTTCCCCCACTGTACCTGTTTGACTGTTGTTAGAGTCTAAATAAAGCAGATTCTAGATCCAGTAGAACTTGGCAATAGAGCTCTTGTTGGAGCTGTGTACTATTCAATAGACTTACAGTGAAGTTATTGGAAGGTTATGGTGGTGATTTTATTTAAGTCTGAGTGCATAATAAAACTGCCTCAATTACAGTACAGTTACAGTATAATAGCGTTACTAAATGCCAGACTGTGTACAAATGGAAACCGCTATAGTATGACCATACACACACACACACACACACACATACCCATCCACACAAATTCCCTTACTCATTTCTACCTTAACACATTCTGTATTTATTCTGCATCGTATTCCATAACGTTCTCAGACCCCGATGAGTTTGCTGATATCTACGAGCCCTTGGACGTGAAGAGTAAGAAGATCCATATAGTAGACAGTGGTTTGACCTATAACCTCCCGTACCCCCTCATCCTGCGGCCGCAGCGTGGCGTCGACCTCATCATCTCCTTCGACTTCTCAGCTCGCCCCAGCGACTCCAGCCCGCCCTTCAAGGTCATTGTGATGACAAGCGCCACCTGCCAGTACTTCCTGGTTTTAAAATGTTTATGTGTTTATTTCATTTTATCATTGTCATTTTTTTGTGAGCAATTTCTGCGTGATTATTAATGTGTTAGGATAAAAGTTTTAATAATTGAACTATGCAATAGTAATCAAGAGGCTAGCTTTTTGACTTGTGTTTGGTATGTAGGAGCTTCTGCTGGCTGAGAAGTGGGCCCGGATGAACAAACTGCCGTTCCCTAAGATCGACCCTAAAGTGTTTGACCGCGAGGGCCTGAAAGAGTGCTACGTCTTCAAGCCAAAAAAGGGGGAACGGAACTGCCCCACTGTCATCCATTTTGTCCTGGTCAACATCAACTTCAGGACATTCAAAGCCCCTGGTAAGTACTGTATGTGTACTGTATACCTGAGGTAGGACCAAGTCACTATTACTCTAGTCCACAACTCTTGTGTATACCATATGCATGTCTGTATAGGTTGTGTATGTAAATATATTAGATTTACACTTATTTTGTTAGACCAGCCTCTCTGGTATTATTTATAATGTATTTATTGCTCTTCCAAATAATAATTTATAACAATAATAATTACCCTCCTTTTTCCTTGATCTCCTTCTTATTGTTATTATTACTATTATTATGATCATCATTATAATAATAAGTAATGTCATTATCATTAGTAGGGTTAGTGTAGCAGCCTTGTATAACCACCATTGAGCTGTAAGCCAAAGAGAGCATCCGATTTAGTCTTAAAAACGTAACTTAGTTAGGCCTATATTTCAATCATTATATAGGCTGCTGTATCAATCAATTAACATTTAACATTTAACATTTAAGTCATTTAGCAGACGCTCTTATCCAGAGCGACTTACAAATTGGTGCATTCACCTTATGACATCCAGTGGAACAGTAGTGCATCTAAATCTTTTAAGGGGGGTGAGAGGGATTACTTTATCCTATCCTAGGTATTCCTTAAAGAGGTGGGGTTTCAGGTGTCTCCGGAAGGAGACACACAGCATACGAGTTATTCATGACGTGAAATGCAATCAAGCATTTTAGTTTTAAAATAAAATAACAAATGCAACCATTTAATAATTAGCATAAACAATAAATAGGCCAAACTGTTCCATTTCGGGAAATTTCATTAACGTATTAATGCGGCTGTTTTTAGACTTTGATGTAATAGAGGCTTTACAAAAAAAGAAAAAGAAACGTTACAACATACTCTCTCTTACAATTTATTTGGTGTTGTTTACGTTGTTCCAAATGGTCAGAAAAATGGTTGTAATCTAACAACAGCTGTTTGGCACATAATATGTACGCAGTGCTAGCTCCTTACCTTATTTTTCTTGATCTCCAGTATTTTCCACAACTAGTCAAATTAATTCCACACATCTGACTTCCCCTTTACCTCCTGTGCAACCAGTAAACGTTCCCCTGTTTCAAGTTTATTTGTCACGTCGTGTGCATCCATTTTTATGTAATGTGTTACATTGTGAGTTGATTTTTTTATTGAACCTTTATTTAACTAGGCAAGTCAGTTAAGAACAAAATCTTATTTACAATGACGGCCTACACCGCCCAAACCCGGACGATGCTGGGCCAATTGTGTGTCGCCCTATGGGACTCCCAATCGCAGCCGGTTGTGATACAGCCTGCATTCAAACCAGGGTGTCTGTAGTGACATAGTGCCTTAGACCACTGCGCCACTCGGGAGCCCCCGAGTTTATAACCAGTTTATCAAGTTTATAACCAGTTTATTGATGTGATAATGATATGCTATATGTCAGGCCCTATTGGTCACGTGCATGTAAAGCATATATGTATCACATGAAGAGAGCAAGGGTTGAGGGAATAGAGAATGTTTTTCTTAACAAATGATGGATTTGGGTAACAGAACTTTTCAGTCAGAAATGGCTGTGAATATGTTGCAGCTTCAGCAACACGTACAGCGTGATAAACATGTTGATGTTCTGTGGTGGTCGCTGCAGCAGGGAGGAGAGTCTTTTTTAACACAGTGCAGCAAGTCTGAGCCAGGCCCAGCACAATCAAGTCAATTGCGGTCCTCTAGTCATTTGTGTGTCTTAATTATTTAATCAAACAGTGTGCTTAAAGCATCAGACAAGCTCAGTGCATATAGTTGATTTGATAAAAACACATAGGATGTGTCTATATATGGAAAAATGTAGTCGGAGACAGACCTAGCATACTGTACATTTTTAACAACTTTTATTTAATGTTCTGTTGCTGATGACTGGGGTGAATGCAGAAAAAGGACAAGACACCCTCTTTATGACTAGGCCTATCTGACTTATATTATTATATTATTATGATGTCATAATGCTTCTTGACAATGTCATAAAGTATATTTACTTAGTCCATTATGACAGGATGGTCATAATGCTTCATGACAGTGTCATGAAGTCTATTTTCTGCTAGATATTTAACATAATATGTTTAATACATTATGAAGAAAAAAATGACAATATACATAATTCATAACAACAACAACAAAGGACTTAAGAAACAAACTATCAAACAAAAATAAACTTCTTGGCAGGGAAAAAACACATTTGAATAAATGTGAGTTTTGACACTCATGTAGGTGTCCTAACAATCAATAACATAATATAATACAGTGCATTTGGAAAGTATTCAGACCCCTTGACCTTTTCAAAAAAAAAAAACATTACAGCCTTATTCTGAAATGGATTAAATAGTTTTTTTACTCATCAATCTACAAACAATACCCCATAATGACAGAGCAAAAACAGATTTTTAGAAATGTGTGCAAAGTGAAGAGGCGACTCCGGGATGCTGCCCTTCTAGGCAGAGTTGCAAAGAAAAAGCCATATCTCAGACTGGCCATTAAAAAGAAAAGATTAAGATGGACAAAATAACTCAGACACTGGACAGAGGAAGTCTGCGTAGAAGCCAGCATCCCGGAGTCGCCTCTTCACTGTTGACGTTGAGACTGGTGTTTTGCGGGTACTATTTAACTTCTTGCGTCGAGCCATCCCGGATCCGGTATCGTGACTACAGCCTCAAGCTCATTACCATAACGCAACGTTAACTATTCATGAAAATCGCAAATGAAATGAAATGAATCTATTTGCTCTCTTTTGTTAACAACACTGTCATCTCAGATTTTCAAAAATATGCTTTTCTACCATAGCAAACTAGCATTTAGCATTTAGCGTTAGCATTTAGCATTTAGCAGGCCACATTTTCACAAAAACCAGCAAAAACATTCAATAAATAATTTACCTTTGAAGAACTTCGGATGTTTTCAATGAGGAGACTCTCAGTTAGATAGCAAATGTTCAGTTTTTCCTGAAAGATTTTTTGTGCTGGAGAAATAGGTCCGTTTGGTGCATCACATTTGGCTACCAAAAAAAAATGAAAATTCAGTTATCCAAACGCCAAACTTTTTTCCAAATTAACTCCATAATATCGACTGAAACATGGTAAACGTTGTTTAGAATCAATTCTCAAGGTGTTTTTCACATATCTCTTCGATGATATATCGGTCCTGGAAGTCTCCTCTTTCCTCTCAATCACATGGAAGAATGGTTGCAGCTGGAGATTGCGCACCAATTTCGACGCAGGACACTGGGCGGACACCTGGTGAATGTAGTCTCTTATGGCCAATCTTCCAATGACATGCCTACAAATACGCCACAATGCTGCAGACATCTTGGATGAACGGCAGAGCGCATAAGCTCGTTCCCAGCATATTCACAGCCATATAAGGAGATGTTAGTAAACACAGCGTCAAAAATCCTGTTCATTTCCTGTTAGAAGTTGCATCTTGGTTTCGCCTGTATCATTAGTTCTGGGCCACTCACAGATAATATCTTTGCAGTTTTGGAGACGTCAGAGTTTTGTCTTTCCAAGGCTGTCAATTCCATGCATAGTCGAGCATCTTTTCGTGACAAAATATTGCGCTTAAAACGGGCACGTCTTTTTATCCAATAATGACATAGCGCACCCATAGATTGAAGAGGTTAATGAAGCTGCTAGTTGTGACTTGTGAGGCGCCTGTTTCTCAAACTAGACACTCTAATGTACTTGTCCTCTTGCTCAGTTGTGCACCGGGGCCTCCCACTCCTCTTTCTATTCTGGTTAAAGCCAGTTTCCTCTGTTCTGTGATGGGAGTAGTACACAGCGTTATACAATATCTTCAGTTTCTTGGCAATTTCTCACATGGAATAGCCTTGTAATCAAACCCACAAATGATGATGCTCCAGATACTCAACTAGTCTAAAGAAGGCCCGTTTTATTGCTTCTTTAATGAGCACAACAGTTTTCAGCTGTGCAAACATAATTGCAAAAGGGTTTTCTAATGATCAATTAACCTTTTAAAATGATAAACTTGGATTAGCTAACACAACGTGCTATTGGAACACAGGAGTGATGGTTGCTGATAATGGGCCTCTGTACGCCTATGTGGATATTCCATTCAAAATCATTTCCAGCGACAATAGTTATTTACAACATTAACAATGTCTACACTGTATTTCTGATCAATTTGATGTTATTTTAATGGACAAAAAAATGTGCTTTTCTTTCAAAAACAAGGACATTTCTAACTTTTAATCGGTAGTGTATTCCATACATAAGAGTACGCTCATAGGGAATATGCTCCTAAGGAAGTTGAAGGTTTATGCTAGAAAAGATGGTTGTGTGTGGGATTGGTATTTTACAAGATGCCTGGGGGGGTGAGTCATAAGGAGAAGATCTATGACCAGGTGCTATGTTGGGAATCTCTTGCTATGCTGGGAGCCAAGTGTGTGTAAACAGGGTATACATCATTTGCCATAGGAAGACACACAGACACAGGCCAGGCCTCTCTCCTCTGCTCACACACTGAATTATAGTGTTTTAGGGCCTCACGAATGAGGAACACACACATGTACACATCCACTGCTGTATTTGTGTTGTGTAGGAGAGAGAGTAGGTCACATCACTGGTCTGGTATTCCCCTGTAGAGTCGGTGACAAGTGTGCCATCATTTAGTGATCATTCATTCATGGAATTAGGAAATACATGAGAAGACATGTTTTAACAACCCAACCCAACCTTGTAAGGCAGACGGAAATAGTTGCCGTACCTGCAGGCAACAGATTACGTAGTGTGTGGCCGTTTTGTCTAGTCCACGTCCTCAGTTAGAGCCCTGCATGGGCATGAATTTTAAGCCCTACCCATGCCCGATTGCTTCTGGCAAATTTAAAGGCCCGACCCTGCCCGAAACCCAAAATCAGAAATAACTCCCTCTGTTAATAAATCCATCAGCTGCTCCTCTCTGTGTCTGTCACTCGCTCCCTGCACGCTGCTCATGGTGGCTCTGGGTCTGTGAGTATCCAAAGCAACGGCTCTGTCACTCGCTCCCTGCACGCTGCTCATGGTGGCTCTGGGTCTGTGAGTATCCAAAGCAACGGCTCTGTCACTCGCTCCCTGCACGCTGCTCATGGTGGCTCTGGGTCTGTGAGTATCCAAAGCAACGGCTCTGTCACTCGCTCCCTGCACGCTGCTCATGGTGGCTCTGGGTCTGTGAGTATCCAAAGCAACGGCTCTGTCACTCGCTCCCTGCACGCTGCTCATGGTGGCTCTGGGTCTGTGAGTATCCAAAGCAACGGCTCTGTCACTCGCTCCCTGCACGCTGCTCATGGTGGCTCTGGGTCTGTGAGTATCGAAAGCAAAGGCTCTGACACTCGCTCCCTGCACGCTGCTCATGGTGGCTCTGGGTCTGTGAGTATCCAAAGCAACGGCTCTGTCACTCGCTCCCTGCACGCTGCTCATGGTGGCTCTGGGTCTGTGAGTATCCAAAGCAAAGGCTCTGTCACTCGCTCCCTGCACGCTGCTCATGGTGGCTCTGGGTCTGTGAGTATCCAAAGCAACGGCTCCACTTGGGCTGCTCTGCTCAATGATGAGACATGAGAAAGCAGTTAGTGGTTAGCTACTTTTTACCACTAAACTCTGACAGAACTCGAGGAACATTATTATTTTCTGTGAAATATATCTGAGATTGAAGCACTTCTGACACCATGTTATGATCTTTGATCTAAGTCAGATATGGCTCTATTGCGCAGCAGAGCACAAGCAAATGGCTCAGCTTAAAAATGTTAGTGATCGATTTAGGGATACTCAAGCCTTGCCCGTACCCTAGTTATTGATGGAAAAACAGGCCATACCCGGCCCTGATGTATAATGTCGGGGCCCGTCGGACCCGGGTCGGGTATCAAAGCTCTACCGTCAGTCAAACTGCTCAGTGCTCAACATAGAGCTGGGCGACAAAAACCCATATCTTTTTAAATTGCCTGAATTTATGTTATAACGATAAGTAGAACGATTCATTTATAACATTAATGTGCACCACAGTTTTGTTTATTTTTATAACATTTAAAGTACTATGTACTATGGTTGTAAAGTGCTATGGTTATAGCCATCAATTGTCCAATTAATAATCACCCGTATTAGCAAACTTATTTAATTTCAAACTTCACATTTCTCATGTACAGGCTACTTATCACAATGAACAAATCAGCAAACTGCCTGCGATAAGTGATTGGTATGGTCGGTGTCGATCATTTGCAGTTTATCGTTCCAGCTCTAACTCAACAGTGAAACCGAAGCTAACCTCAAGGGTTAAGTTAAGGCATTCATTCCGAGTTGTTAGAAGGAAAGAGTCAACCATTTTGTATCTTATATTGTTTTTTGTGCATCTCTTAGGAATGTTATATTGATTCCCGGAGTCATATTTTCATGTGTATCTGAGCTATTTCCGTTCAAGCAGGCAGAAATAGATACATGATGCAAACCTCTCCATACTAGCTGTATTTCTGCCTGCTTGAATTGATAGAACATGTCTCAAAAACTATATAACATTAAAACAAAGTGAATGATTCCTTTAAGGTTTGGATTAGGGTTAAAAAAAGATTATTATTATATTTTTTTTTTAACTAACAAGTGCCCAGCACTGGGATTGAACCCATGACATTCAGAGCCATAACTCACGGTTTAAGATATACTGTTATATAAGATGTTAACAGGCACTCGTATTGCCCCGAGTGGAGGAGAAATTGCCATGTAAATAAAATGACTAGCCATCGTTTGTTAAAACGGGTTGACAGCTCACCATCACCCTGGAGCTTGGGCTGAAACATCCATAGTTCTGAATGACTCATATGATATAGGCTAGTATTAGCTATCACTGTCACACAAGGAAAGAATGGTATATGACCAATTATTAGTTAGTCATAGTCACTATCACCCCGAAGGACATATAGTGCCTTCAGAAAGTATTCACACCTCTTGGCTTTTTCAACAAAAGAAAAAGTGTTACAAGGTGGGATTCAAATGGATTTAATAGAAAAAGTGTTACAAGGTGGGATTCAAATGGATTTAATAGAAAAAGTGTTACAAGGTGGGATTCAAATGGATTTAATAGAAAAAGTGTTACAAGGTGGGATTCAAATGGATTTAATAGAAAAAGTGTTACAAGGTGGGATTCAAATGGATTTAATAGAAAAAGTGTTACAAGGTGAGATTCAAATGGATTTAATAGAAAAAGTGTTACAAGGTGGGATTCAAATGGATTTAATAGGTTGTTGTTTTGTCAACGATCTACACTAAATACTCTGTAATATCAAAACGGAAGAAACATTCTAACACTTGTCAAATAATATATAAAAAATAAAACACTACTATATCTTGATTACATAAGTATTTAACCTCTTGAGTCAATACATGACAGTGTCACCTTTGACAGTGATTCTGGGGAAGTCTCTAAAAGCTTTGTACACCTCGATTATACAATATTTGCACATTATTCTTTTAAATTTAAATTCTCCAAGCTCTGTCAAGTTGGTTGTTGATTGTGCTAGACAGCAAGTCTTGCCATAGATTTTCGAGATGATTTAAGTCAAAACTGGAACTAAGCCACTCAGGAACATTCAATGTCGTCTTGGTAAGCAACTCCAGTGTTTTAGGTTATTGTCGTGCTGAAAGGTGAATTCGTCCCCCAGTGTCTGTTGGAAAGTACACAGAACCAGGTTTTCCTCAATTATTTTTCCAGTGCTTAGCTCTATTCTGTTTCTTTTTATCCTAAAAAACGTAAGTCTTTGCCGATGACCCATAACATTATGCAGCCACCACCATGCTTGAAAATGCTTGAAAATATGAAGAGTAGTACTCAGTGATGTGTTGTGTTAGATTTGCCCCAAACTTAACGATTTGTATTCAAGACATGAAGTTAATTTATTTTCCACATTTTTTGTTGTTTTACTTTAGTGCCTTATTGCAATCGGGATGCATGTTTTGGAATATTTTTATTCTGTACATGCTTTCTTCATTTCACTCTGTCATTTAAGTTATTATTGGAGAGTAACTACAATGTTGTTGATCCATCCTCAGTTCTCTCTTATCACAGCCATTAAACTCTATAACTGTTTTAAAGTCACCATTGGTCTCATGGTGAAATCCTGAGTGGTTTCCTTCCCCCCCGGCTACTGAGTTAGGAAGGACTCCTGTATCTTTGTAGTGACTGGCTGTATTGATACACCATCCAAAGTGTAATGAATAACTTCACTAGGCTCAGAGGGATTTTGAAAGTCTCCTTTTGTTTACCCATCTACCAATACGTGCCCTTCTTTGTGAGGCCTTGGAAAAACCATCCTGGTCTTTGTGGTTGAACATGTGTTTGAAATTCACTGCTCGACTGAGGGACCTTACAGATCATTTTATGTGTGGAGTACAAAGATGAGGTAGTCATAAAAAAATAATGTTAAAAACACTTATCTGTGAGTCCATGACTTTTTAAGCACATTTTTACTCCTTAACTTATTTAGGTTTGCCATAACAAAGGGGTTGAATACTTATTGACTCAAGACATTTCAGCTTTACATTTTTTATTAATTTGTAAAAATGCCTAATTCCACTTTGACATTATTGGGTGTTATGTGGAGGACAGTGACACAACATCTCAATTTAATCCATTTTAAATGCAGGCTGTAACACAATAAAATGTGGAAAAGGTCAAGGGGTGTTGATACTTTCTGAAGTACATATCATCCTGTTGCTGTGTGTTTGAAGGAGTTCCTCGGGAGACGGAAAAGGAGAAGGAGATGGCTGACTTTGACATCTTCGACGACCCTGAGAGTCCGTACTCCACGTTTAACTTCCAGTACTCCAACCAGGCCTTCACACAGCTCCACGACCTCATGGAGTTCAACACGCTCAACAACATCGAGGTACTTTCAACCTTCAACTGCATCACCACTGGCTACTGTACATCCATTTCTAAATGTGTTAGAAGGTCGGACAGTCTTTGGAAGAGTTAGATCGATTAGGAGCTCTAAAAAGGGGTATGTCGATATGCAATGCTCAAACATCAAGGTCAATTTGAATGCTGGAGCCATACTAGTTTTCTCTGGGGTTGGTGTGTTTTACAACATCAAGGTCAATTTGAATGCTGGAGCCATACTAGTTTTCTCTGGGGTTGGTGTGTTTTACAACATCAAGGTCAATTTGAATGCTGGAGCCATACTAGTTTTCTCTGTGGTTGGTGTGTTTTACAACATCAAGGTCAATTTGACATTCAGTTGTTCTGGCTCTTATGCACTGTCTAAAAAAAGATCCCACCAATCAAAAGGTCAGTTCAGTCGGTCAGAACTAATATGCCAATGACTAAAGGGGTTTCTCGATATGACAGAAGTACTGTATGTAGGTAGATACTGATTCCTGCTCCTGATTCCTGCTCAAACCACCCTCAACAAAGAGGTCAGTTCGGTTAGCCAGAACTAATGTATGTAAAACAACATTCCAACAACGTAAATGTCAGTTCAGCCAGGCAGATGTAATGTATGTAAAACATTCCAGCAACATCAATGTTTGCTCAATTATCTGTCAGTAACTAGGGGTCCCCCGGGCATGGAACTTCCAACATCTGTGTAGGCCTATGCTGATTGATATGTATCTAACCTCTAACCACATTTCAATGAATTATGATTTCTTGTTAACGGTCAATTGACTAACCACTTGTGTAGGTTAATACAGTGTTTTATCCATTTCACCTCCTCCATCCACCTCTCTCTTGACCAGGTGATAAAAGAGGCCATTAAGGAGAGCATCGTGTACAGGAAGGAGAATCCATCCCGCTGCTCCGTGTCCCTCTCACTCAACGAGATCCAGAACAAAATGTTCCTGAAGCGGGAGAAACCCCGGAAGTGAGAGCCGGAATGCCGGGAAGAGCAAGGTCAAGCTATCAGACGAAACTGGCATTGGAGAGTGGAGATTTTCCTATATTTTTACATTTTTCATTAGGGAAACTTTGTTGGTTTGTTTTGTCCATCTAATGTGAATGAAGAGGGTTTGGTGTAAACCATGGAAACCTGTGGTAGATATCACTGAACAACATGACAAAGACTTGTTATGGACCCTAAAGTTGAGTGATATAAAGTCTGAAGAGATGTTAAAATAGCAGTAAACTAAACTCAAGGCTCCTTAATTGACTTTCCATTTTTATAAGTGCTACTCATGTATGTATTATGTGTTTTTAATGTAGCGGGGTTTTCCTACAGTATAGTTGTAAACAGTTGTTACTGATCTAAACAAGTGATCTCACAGGAAACCATGGAAACCATAGAAGAAGAGGCGTCCTTAAACCATCAGGTTGTGTTCGATGCCAACTACTAAAACACCGTCAAGTGCAACCGTCTGGATTCCTCAAACATCTCAATTATGTTTATTCAACGCAGGGAGTGGCTCCAACAACAAACAACACTCAACACCATAGAAACGGCCTTTCTGTCTGCCTCCTTTATAGTCCCCTCTCACGTTAGTGTGTTTATTTTCCTGACTGTGTTATTTCAGGCTTCCCCTTACATACTCGGACCAAGTTTTTTGTTTGGGGCAGAGTAGTTTCCTCCCACTGTGACCCCTCCTCACCCCCACCATCTTCCCATACTCTACCCCGCAGATATGGTCTGGTGTGTCTGTGCTGAGGTGGGGTGAGAGGGGTGGGGTGTAACCCTGGAGAGGGTGTGGTGTGATGGCTTCACGGCTCTTGTCGGCACACAATGGAATTTCAAACACTACACCTACACCTGCAGCAGAGTCTGAAGAGAATTATCTGACATACTACACCTACACTTGCAGGGGTCAAAGGGTATCCAGTGTGCTGTGGAATTTTACACAGAACAGAAAACCCTGTCTGCTGACCATGGTCTGCCTGAGCTCACATTTCAGCCTACTTTTTAAAACAATGTTATGTAAAACAGCTGATTTTCTTCAGTTATTTCTAGCTTGTTGCTTTGTGTGTTTTTACTGTGTATTTTCTTTTGTGCAAATTAATATTTCTGCATTCTTTGACGCTTTAACCTTATTGTTTATTACTTTTAGGTCACAGGAGGTTGGTGGCACCTTAATTGGGGAGGACAGGCTCGTGATAATGGCTGGAGTGGAACGGTATCAAATACATCAAACACATGGTTTCCATTGTTTCCATGTGTTTGATGCCATTCCATTTGCTCGGTTCTATCCATTATTAAGAGCCGTCCTCCCCTCAGCAGCCACCACTGCTTTAGGTCTCCCAGAGATTGTCATATTGTTGTTGGCTATTTTCAGACTGAATTGCATTTCATACTGAACTTTGTGCAACGTCGCACAAACAATGACAGTCATACCGCTTGATCTTTTCAGGACACCTGTGTGGTACCTTTTTATTCAATGGATGTTATTCTCTTAGGTAGAAGGAGTACATGGAGAGTAGGACATATGTCTCTTTTTCATGTAAAGCTGTCTTGGACTACAGTAAATAGTCTTATTTTTTATTTTATTTTTTTGTGCAATTTTTACAATTATGGGAAATAAAGTGTTAAAAGGATTTCAAACTGAGAGGACCCAAGTAGTGTAGTCATACACTTCTGCTTTTCTTACCTTGTCCTTTTTATTATATTAACCAATAACATACACCATGTTTATGTACAACATACATGTCATTGAATAAAAGTCCAAGTTGTCTTCTTTCTCAGTAATCCAACACCCACTATACGTGTTATTGTGGCTTGGAAAGGGGAACAACTTCAGGTTGTAGAAGTACTTGCCAACACTATTCATCTCATGCAACGTTACCACTATAGAAATGGCAATTTGATGCTTGAATTCAAGACCATGTAGACCCCGGAAATCAGAGGTTTAACACACACTGTAACTTTCACTGGACTGGAAAACATATTTTAGCCTTATGAAAGGAAATGCCTTGGCCAGGCCTAGATGACCTAGATCTGGCTGTGATCTTTTTCATAGGTCTGCTACTATGAGAAACCCCATCACAACAAGGACAATGTGGCCACAGTGAAATAATCCACCTGAAACCTTCATAACATGAAGCCCAGGCAGTTTCTTAGCAGAATCTTCCTCCAGCTACAGAACATAACCATAGCCACCCACAGGCTGGTTAGAGACCTGTTGAAGCACATTGCACAGTAAATCATTACATTTTCCAATTAAATCATCATGCAAAAGTAATATTCCCATCATGTGAGAGTACTAATTATGTGCTTAGGATAGTTTGCTGCGGTGCGCGTCTGAGGGTGCCTCCTCTCTGGCATGAAAACCATTCGCCTAACGCCCTCTGGATCGACTTTAACGTGCTTCGTTTACTGTAGTCTAGCTGCTCAGCACAGCCATGCCTGGCAGACACACAGACAGACATTCAGAAACCTTCAAGGCCTTTGAAGGCTACACTCAAAAGCCTTGTTGCCCTAGAGTGCTGTCTGCCTGTCTTTCTTAATGTATGTGAGGTGAGAATGATTTCCATGTTGGCGTGTTATTATGTTATTCTCACACACCACACGTAAGGGTCATGTATGTGCCTGCATGTTTTCTTCTTGATGTGCTGAGTCACTCTCACCGCACACAGACAGACAGGCTGTGGTGCACCACAGTAACCAAGACGGGGCTGCTCTGGAGGAACGCACGCAACCAGACACACACGGGCCTCTACCATCATACAGTGTGCTGTGTATCAACTATAGAACAAATATCATTATGGAGAACAATTTACTATAACCTATGTTAGATTTACTATGAAATAAATATACACTATAACCTATGTTAGATTTACTATGAAATAAATATACACTATAACCTATGTTAGATTTACTATGAAATAAATATACACTATAACCTATGCACACTTGCTGGCATCAAATGGTGTGGTACATATCAGGTAAATCAGACTGTGTGTGGATACATAACAGGAACATCAGACTGTGTGGTGCATATCAGGTCAATCAGACTGTGTGGTGCATATCAGGTCAATCAGACTGTTTGGTACATATCAGGTAAATCAGACTGCGTGTGGTACATATCAGGTAAATCAGACTGTGTGTGGATACATAACAGGTAAATCAGACTATGTGTGGTACATGTCAGACCAGTCAGATTATGTGGTACATAACAGGTCAGCCAGACTATGTAGTACATAACAGGTGAATCAGAATGTGTGGTACATATCAGGTCAATCAGACTGTATGTGGTACATATCATGTCAGTCAGACGGTATGGTACACATCAGGTCAATCAGACTGTGTGTGGTACATATCAGGTAAATCAGACTGTGTGGTACACATCAGGTCAATCAGACTGTGTGTGGTACATATCAGGTCAGTCAGACTGTGTGGTACATGGCAGATCATTCAGACTGTGTGTGGTACATGTCATATCATTCAGAATGTGTGGTACATAACTGGTCAATCCGGGCGTATGTGGTACATAACATGCCAGTCGGAATGTGTGGTACATGTCAGGCCAGTCAGACTGTGTGGTACATAACAGGTCAGTCAGACTGTGCGGTACATAACAGGCCAGTCAGACTGTGTGGTACATAACAGGTCAGTCAGACTGTGTGGTACATACCAGGTCAGTCAGACTGTGCGGTACATAACAGGTCAGTCAGACTGTGTGGTACATAACAGGTCAGTCAGACTGTGTGGTACATACCAGGTCAGTCAGGTCCGTCCTGTCTCTTTATTATACTCACACTTTCTCCTACACCACACAGTACTATTCTAGTCCAGTTTGTCAGATTCCATTTTCTTCCACCACACACTCCCAACACACACACACACACACACACAGGACAGTCACACACACACACACCCAACATAGTCACACACACACAACACAGTCACACCCAACACAGTCACACACACACACACAACACAGTCACACACACACCCAACAGAGTCACACACACACCCACACACACACCCAACACAGTCACATGCACCCAACACAGTCACATACACACACCCAACACAGTCAGACACACACACCCAACACAGTGAGTAATCCTTTTTTCACACAGCTGACACAGACCAGGACTTGGCGGCCCATCAGATACAGTGGTGAGGTCCATCATGTCTGACCCAGTGGTGAGGTCCATCATGTCTGACCCAGTGGTGAGGTCCATCATGTCTGACCCAGTGGTGAGGTCCATCATGTCTGACCCAGTGGTGAAGTCCATCATGTCTGACCCAGTGGTGAGGTCCATCATGTCTGACCCAGTGGTGAGGTCCATCATGTCTGACCCAGTGGGAAATAATGTTTGTGTTATCTTTTCTCTTCAACAAGAGATAAAAGGCCAACAGTCTAGACACGGCCTATTAGAAATGTTACTCTTAATTCCCACTAATATTAGGGTGTGTCCATTCTAGATGAGTGCCACACCAAGGGGTGTAGTATTTTGATATCCAGGCTCTACTAGTAAGTGAAGTTTATTATGAGTCAGGAATCTTTTTCATGTGCAATTTTTGGGAATATGTGCCCTTTGTTCTTTTAACAAAGACCATCTGTGGGGTTCATGATGACAAAGATTTAAAAAATCAGCTGGAAATGGGAAACTTTGTCTCTATTTCCTGCAAAACAAAAAATAGCACTTTCATCATCTGACGCTGTCCTGACATCATGGAGTGTATGATGCACAGAGTTGCTCTGTTATCCTATATGGGGGACCACCATAGTCGACTTGCAGGCAGTTACCACCCCGTGACCAGCAAAGCATGTTCGGTAAAGTAAATACTTCCGCCATAGCCTTTTACGAGTAGTGAGTGTGGTGAGTCACACAGCAAACAGCTGTACTATGTCATCTGTTTAGATCCTCAGCTTCCTGAAGTAAACCATGCTCTCTATCAATGGAGGAAGTACATGTATCTTGTATTCAACTCTAATCCATTAAAGTGAACATATGATAGCAGTTCATTTGATCTAAAAGAAAACACTACAGTGGTTTAGAAATACATGGTCTCATTACCAAACATATGTTTCAGTAGATGCACTGCACATACATTCATTTTTTTATTTTACCAGGCAGGTCAATCAATGATTATTTACAATGAAAGCCTATTCAGGGGGAAAAATAACGCTAAAGACATACTGTAGTAAAAGTAAATATACCTTCATAGAAAATGACTTGTGAAAGTTGACCAGTAAAATATAATTTGAGCAAAAGGGTAAAATTATTTGGTTTTAAATATACTTAAGAATCACAGGTAAATGTAATTGCTAAAATGTACTTAAGTATCAAAAGTAAAAGTATTAATAACTTCAAATTCCTTATATTATGCAAACCAGACAGCACAATTTTCTTGTTTCTATTTTACGGATAGCCAGCAGTACACTATAACACTCTGACGTTAATTTACAAACAGTATCAGGGAAAATGTATGGAGTAAAAAGTACATCATTTTCTTTAGGAATGTAGTGAAGTAAAAGTTGTCAAAAATGTAAAAAATAAATTAAAGTACAGATACCCCAAAAAACTACTTAATTAGTACTTTAAAGTATTTTTACTTAAGTACTTTACACACTGGGTCTGTTTAACTCGTATAAACCTTTGCTATACTGCTTTCAATACTACCTAACTAATCTATTCCTATGCTCTGGTGCCACCTGCTGAGTTAAATAGGCAGGTAGATAAACATAGAGTTAGAGAGAGAGAGGTAGAGAGAGAGAGAGATCATGAGCATTTTTCAGCATGTTCTTAAAAAATATATAGATTTAGAGTTAGATAAAGGTGGATTTTTTTGTTCAGGGACATATACAGAATGCTACCCTCTACAACATAACCTTCACTCCAAATCAAATCTCAAAACCTACAACCTGATTTTGGATGGAATTACGGAATCACCTGGAAGGCTTGCAACTACCAAAGATTATTATTATTATTCCAAAACTATACAGCAAATTCTCTGAAAAACACAAACCTGAAAACAACTGAGTGAGTCATGTTTAGTCTGAAGCTATATTTTATTTCCAAAAGCCAAGAAGAAAAATATATTACGTTACTTTTAAGGCCTGAATGCCAACTAAGTTAAGGCTGCCAAGCTTGATACAACTTCAATTAGCACTGACGTGTCAAGTGAGTGGTGTCAAAGCCTTTTAGCCCAACAATAGCAGGAGAGTCACACAGTCTACTCCAACCAGAAGGAGAGGCCTTAAAAGCTGCCTCCCGTTGTAATTAAAATACAGTACCCTGTGTATGTAAAGAATGATAAGACACGAAAAGATCACAAAATGAAGCTCCTTATGAAAAACCAAGAGACACTTTTTGCTAACTATTATAAAAATGGGAACATCAGCAACCTCATCTTCCACACAGACCATCCCCTGGCATGGAGCTATATTAACCAGACCATCCCCTGGCACAGGCTATATTAGCACAGACCCCTCTGTTGAGAGGGGGTTACCGAGGGGTGGAAACTCAGGATACTAGACAACGAGGAATCTGAGTCAGCTAATATAAAACTATATAAGTCTGGAACAGTATTGGTACAGGGCAACCCAAAGACTTTCAGCTGGACTTTCACTTAATCAAAGAATTAGCTCTGCAGGAGAAGCTCTTGATTGAAAAATCTTCTTCTACTTTTGTCACGACCGTTGTATGAATAATTAGACCAAGGCGCAGCGTGAAACACGTAGCACACATAGGCACTCATACGAAACAATATCCCACATCGCAGGTGGGAAACACGTAGCACACATAGGCACTCATACGAAACAATATCCCACATCGCAGGTGGGAAACACTAAGTATGATCCCCAATTAGAGGTAACGATCATCAGCTGTCAGTCTATTCTTGTTCTGAGAAATGAAGGCTATTCCATGCAAGAAATTGCCAAGAAACTGAAGATCTCGTGTACTACTCCCTTCACAGAACAGCGCAAACTAGCTCTAACCAGAATAGAAGGAGGAATGAGAGGCCCCTACAGAATATCCATTGGCAAGGTTTTGAGTGATGAAATAAATATACATATATTCTATATAAAAATGTTTTGAGTGTCAAAGACTCCAGTGGTCATACATAGAGAATGGGATGGTGCAATATTGAATGAGTCATATTTTGATAAGGTGCATGCATGGGGATGTCCACGTCACCCAGAGATATGTCCATGCTGTGGAGATACACCCATCGGACTGAAACTTCACTGCTGTAGACTTAATACAGCTAGTGCTATCTAGACTTAATAGAGACTTTTTGAAAACCTGCAGGATATCTCTTCACGGTATCCCTGACTTCAGTTTTCTTTAATACTGTGTTATGCTTATTCGGGTAGCGCTCCTCACAGGCCGTTTGGTGTACATATTTATTTTAGTGAGATGATACTGTCAAAACTCTGAAAGGTATTATTGTATGTCAGAATTGCGACACAAGATTTGTTCAAGCCGAAAATGTTAGTCCATAATCCTAACATGGTCTTTGTATGTTCACAGATGTCATTTCACATTAACGTTCATGCTTCACTTTGGGCTTTTCTTATGATTCTAACAATTCACCTATGGATTTTCTAACAAAACATACGTTCAACCTTTTGGCAGGTATCTGGCTCCATACCATGGCAGCAACACTAGCTGGATCCAATCAAAGATTATGAATAAGCTGACAAGATACATGTCTCTCCGTGAATCACTGTCCACAAAGCGGCATGGCGGCCTGTCTAGCTCCTGCCTATCCTTTCTTTGGTTTGGTGGATATATAATATTGGATGACGGTTGTTGACGTTAACCGCCTGTATCCAATGGAGAGAGATGCTATGCTACTAGCCTCATGTCGTGAATCAAATCAAATTTTATTTGACACACACATATCAAATCAAAATCAAAATCAAATTTTATTTGTCACATACACATGGTTAGCAGATGTTAATGCGAGTGTAGCGAAATGCTTGTGCTTCTAGTTCCGACAATGCAGTAATAACCAACAAGTAAGCTAACTAACAATTCCAAAACTACTGTCTTATACACAGTGTAAGGGGATAAAGAATATGTACATAAAGATATATGAATGAGTGATGGTACAGAGCAGCATAGGCAAGATACAGTAGATGGTATCGAGTACAGTATATACATATGAGATGAGTATGTAAACAAAGTGGCATAGTTAAAGTGGCTAGTGATACATGTATTACATAAGGATGCAATCGATGATATAGAGTACAGTATATACGTATGCATATGAGATGAATAATGTAGGGTATGTAACATTATATTAGGTAGCATTGTTTAAAGTGGCTAGTGATATATTTTACATCAATTCCCATCAATTCCCATATTTAGCAGATGTTATTGCAGGTGTTTTCCCAGCTCCAACAGCGCAGTAGTATCTAACAATTCACAACAATACACACAAATCTAAAAGTAAAATAATGGAATTGAGAAATATATAAATATTAGGACGAGCAATGTTGGAGTGGCATAGACTAAAATACAGTAGAACAGAATACAGTATATACATATGAGAGGAGTAAAGCAGTATGTAAACATTATTAAAGTGACTAGTGTTCCATTATCAAAGTTGCCAGTGATTCCATACCAGCCGGCTACCAGCGTAACCGGCTGGTAGCCGGTTAGTGATGGCTGTTTAACACTCTGATGGCTGTTTAACTCTCGGATCAAATCAAATCAAATTTATTTATATGGCCCTTCGTACATCAGCTGATATCTCAAAGTGCTGTACAGAAACCCAGCCTAAAACCCCAAACAGCAAGCAATGCAGGTGTAAAAGCACGGTGGCTAGGAAAAACTCCCTAGAAAGGCCAAAACCTAGGAAGAAACCTAGAGAGGAACCAGGCTATGTGGGGTGGCCAGTCCTCTTCTGGCTGTGCCGGGTGGAGATTATAACAGAACATGGCCAAGATGTTCAAATGTTCATAAATGACCAGCATGGTCGAATAATAATAAGGCAGTACAGTTGAAACTGGAGCAGCAGCACAGTCAGGTGGACTGGGGTCAGCAAGGAGTCATCATGTCAGGTAGTCCTGGGGCATGGTCCTAGGGCTCAGGTCCTCCGAGAGAGAGAAAGAAAGAGAGAATTAGAGAGAGCATATGTGGGGTGGCCAGTCCTCTTCTGGCTGTGCCGGGTGGAGATTATAACAGAACATGGCCAAGATGTTCAAATGTTCATAAATGACCAGCATGGTCGAATAATAGTAAGGCAGAACAGTTGAAACTGGAGCAGCAGCATGGCCAGGTGGACTGGGGACAGCAAGGAGTCATCATGTCAGGTAGTCCTGGGACATGGTCCTAGGGCTCAGGTCAGTTGAAACTGGAGCAGCAGCATGGCCAGGTGGACTGGTAGACTGGGGACAGCAAGGAGTCATCATGTCAGGTAGTCCTGGGGCATGGTCCTAGGGATCAGGTCCTCCGAGAGAGAGAAAGAAAGAGAGAAGGAGAGAATTAGAGAACGCACACTTAGATTCACACAGGACACCGAATAGGACAGAAGAAGTACTCCAGATATAACAAACTGACCCTAGCCCCCCGACACATAAACTACTGCAGCATAAATACTGGAGGCTGAGACAGGAGGGGTCAGGAGACACTGTGGCCCCATCCGAGGACACCCCGGACAGGGCCAAACAGGAAGGATATAATGGCTGTTGGCTGTTTAACACTCTGATGGCTGTTTAACACTCTGATGGCTGTTTAACACTCTGAAGCTGCTTTTCAGTCTCTCGGTCCCAGCTTTGATACACCTGTACTGACCTCGCCTTCTGGATGGTAGTGGGGTGAATAGGCAGTTAGCTCGGGTTGTTGTGCCACCAGAGATTCTGGGTTCGAGCCCAGGCTCTGTCACAGCCGGCCATGCCTGGGAGGTCCATGGGGCGACACACAACTGGCCCAGAGTCATCCGGGTAAGGGGGGGTTTGGCCAGCAGAGATATCCTTGTCTCATCGCGCACTAGCGACTCCTGTGGTGGGCCGGGCGCAGTGCACGCTGACCAGGTTGCCAGGTGTACGGTGTTTCCTCCGACACATTGGTGCGGCTGGCTTCCAGGTTGGATGTGCGTTGTGTCAAGAAGCAGTGCGGCTAGGTTGGGTTGTGTTTCGGAGGACGCATGGCTCTCAACCTTCGCCTCTCCCAAGTCCGTACGGGAGTTGCAGCGATGAGACAAGACTATAACTACTACCATGGATACCATGAAAATTGGGGAGAGAAAAGGGGGTAGCCTCTTGAGGTTGAAGAGTCGCTGTTGCACCGTCTTCACCACACTGTCTGTGTGGGTGGACCATTTCAGATTGTCAGCGATGTCTATGCCAAGGTACTTGAAGTTTTCCACCTTCTCCACTGCGGTCCCGTCGATGTGGATAGAGGCGTGCTCCCTCAGGAGATGTTTCCTGAAGTCCACGATCAGCTCCTTCATTTTGTTGATGTTTAGGGAGAGGATATTTTCCTGGCGCCACTCTGCCAGGGCCCTCACCTCCTCCCTGTAGGCTGTGTCGTCATTGTTGGTCAGCTCAAGCCATCTCTGGTGAACATACTCCCAGATTAGCTGCAGGGAACTAAAATGGAGACCATAAAAACACAGACACTAGTAGGACAAAATGTCTTACTATTAGTTATATATGAATTGTTAACCATTAATATCAAATAAATCAGGTAAATATGTTATTTTTCTCTCACAGACTATAACCAAAGAGAATTCTCTTGGGAGGTAATATGGTCCGTATTTGATTGTGAGGTATTCTAGGTCGGATGAGCAAAATGACTTCCTGTACGTTATCACAATCACACCATGAGTAGTTAATCATGAGTAGTTAATCATGAAACATACACCATGCCTTTCTTCTTCCCAGAGAGTTCTTTATTCCTATCTCCGCGATGTGCTGAGAACCCAGCTGGCTGTGTGGACGGGGACAGTATATCCGGAGAGAGCCATGATTCCGTGAAGCAGAGTATGCTACAGTCCCTGATGTCTCTCTGGAAGGAGATCCTCTCCCTGAGTTCGTCTACTTTATTGTCCAGAGATATACTCAGAAGCGGTGGATGGAGCGTCGGACTAGAAGTCCACTCCGAATACCTCTTCTCCGCCGGTGGTAGAGAGCTGCCATGTCTGTCGGCGCCATCCTGTGTATGCATAGCCATCTCGAGACAACTCCGATATAAAGTATTTTTCTCAAAGTTGCCGGGATGTCACCTGCCCTACTTATATCAGTACACTCATAATTTAACCCTCCTGTTGTGTTCGTTTCATATTAATAGATTCTGTGTTCCCGGTCCAAAATGACCGCCCCATTATTGCTGATTATAAATCCATATTAATACATATATTATCACCTAATGTTGTGTTAGCTCTTTTTATCAACTTAAGTTCTTGTGAACATGACAAGTTTTGAACTTCTATTTGCTTTTTATGGCCTGTGGGCCTCATTGACCTGAGCTCATACAACTCATTTTTGAGTTAAAAAAACATAATGTATGGATTATTTTGACTATAACAAATACTCAGATGAAACATATTGTGCTATTTATCACAGACTACTTTGTGTCAAAGTTAAACAAGGACTGTCTCCTACTCACCAGTGTAATGATCAAAGATATGGTCAAGAGCCTCACATACAGTATAGCGTTTGGTCATTGTGCTGCCACAGAATGAATTGTGAGCATGGCCTCAAAAAAGCTTTATATACCAGAGATGCTAGAAAAGTTCTATATATTATTGAAACAATGTTGCAATTGTTTGTGAGAATGCCAACAGGTGTGGTTCCCGTGGGGGAAAGATTCAATTGGGGAAAGGGATTGCCATGGAAGCCAAGAAGGGGAGTGGTGTGTGTGTGTGTGTGTGTGTGTGTGTGTGTGTGTGTGTGTGTGTGTGTGTGTGTGTGTGTGTGTGTGTGTGTGTGTGTGTGTGTGTGTGTGTGTGTGTGTGTGTGTGTGTGTGTGTGTGTGTGTGTGTGTGTGTGTGTGTGTGTGTGTGTGGTCTGGGAGAAGAAGTGTGTCCATCTGATGAATGGGCATGTGCCTGAACTCAATTTTATACACTAATTGTAGTCTCACCCATTCATTTCTAATGACCGGTCATTTTTGACTGGGAACACCAAAGGTGTACAAAAGATAAATAAAACACCCAAAATGTAATGAAAATCATCTAAATGTATTTTGTGTGTTCAGATGCCCTGTGTGGACAAAGTCATGGAACCTTATGACAGTCAGTTTAAATTAACTACATTTTTCAGAGAGAAAATTTGTAAATCGGTCCAATTCAACCGGAACACAGCATGAGGGTTAAGGATTACGAAAACTTCTATTCGATCAAATAAACTTCACGTAGCAAATAAGACATATTTTTTGTTGTTGACCAAATTCCACGCTCTCATTGACCTACATACAAAAACTGGTTGCTTGGTGGGCGAAACAACACAAAACGCCACCTGCTGGGGCAAGACAGATTTTCTGCCGAGTTGGTCCTCTCTCTTCCTCCTTTTTCTCTCTGATCCCATCCACATTAAGACTTCCGGTTTTCTGATTTTGCCTTTAAAATAAAAGTCCACGTTAAAACGTGAATATGTGTATGTATTTATTTGACGTTAGAACATGTTTTAAAACCCAAATGTCACTTAAATATGAACAAATATGAATCATTGTTAATGTTTGGACAATTATTTTTCATATATTATGAATAAATACAGGATATTGATACTTTTATTTAGAATATTTTCGTTTTTGTTGTTGCTGTCGAGACGCTGGTGAGAGGCAGGGAGAAGGAAAGAAGCCTCTCAAACTAGAGCTGTAAACGGCAGATTTGATCACTAAATGTCATTATTTTGTATCTGAAGAAGGGACGAAAACTTAGCACAATGTCGAAGAATACAGTGTCTAATCGATTCAGGACAGTAGACGTTGACGAATACGACGAGAACAAATTTGTTGACGAGGAGGATGGAGGTGAAAATCAGCTGGGTCCTGACGAGGCAGAAGTGGACTCGCTAATCAGACAATATCCTTTTATCTAGCTAGCAAAGCAATGCTTTTTTGCTCATTTGGCCAGTGTATCTGCCGGTTCGTTTGCATGCATTTCTGCTGCTGTAATTATGGTGCCAAGCCAAGTGCCATCATGTCTCAACTGACGAGGTGAGGTAATTAGGGTTGGCAGCTGGCTAGCGTGTTAGCTGTCGGATTCACTGAGATAATAATAAGAATAAGAAGAAGAAGAACGGTCTGAATATATTAGGACTGCTTGATTGCTAGATGCTGAAAACTGGGATGACATTGTTGAGAATGGTTCTGCCTGTTTTGGAAACGATACGAATGCTATTTCAAATGCACCAATTGATGTCAAACGTTAAATGTGAATGTGCACAAGTCAGTAAACTCGCTGTTTCGTATGATTGAGGCTACTTATCTACAAGCATTGATAAGAAGGATTACTGTGGTCAATATCAATTCAATTTCAGCTCAAGATAACCTAAGTACCCCAATGAAGAACCCCAACCCTCTCTGGTAGTCACATTCCAGGGATTGTTTTACAACTCCTCAGAAAAGGGATATAACTAGCCGTTGGTTCCTTTAGATTCCCTCATATACCCCTCAGGGTAAGTTTTACGTCATCTGAGGCGTGTGATAAACATTGAATGGGAAAGTGGAGTTCAATGCCTTATAAGTCAGTAGCAGCCGGACGAATCTCTCTTGCAGAACTTCCTGTGTGAGTGTTGAGGACCCGGCTCCACAATGGGGCAAAAGGTCCCTCAGTTCAAACGTCCCTAACGTTACATAAAAAATAAATAAGTTAAAATGATTGAGTGATAGGTTGGGGCAAGACAAATGCCTCTGTGCTGTCAAATCATGCAGAATACAACAGGAGTAGACTTTATAATGAAATGCTTTACTTACGAGCCCATTCTCAACAGTGCAGAGTTGAAAAGTAAGACACATATTTGCTAAATAAATAGGAAATAGTAACAATAATGCTCTCAATGGTGCAGTTGTAGAACTTTTTGGGGATCTGAGTGCCCATGCACTTTTCAGCCTCCCGAGGGGGAATAAGCATTGTTGTGACCTCTTCTCGACTGTGTTGGTGTGTTTGAACCACGCCTTAGTGATGTGGACACCGAGGAACTTGAAACTCTCGACCCGCGCTATTACAGCCCGTTGATGTGAATGGGGGTGTGTTTGGATCTCTGTTTCCTGTAGTTCACGATCAGCTCCTTTGTCTGCTGATGTTGAGGAAGAGTTTTTTAAACATTTTTTGTTCTATGTATATATATATTTTTTTTTGCCCTTTTTTTTCTCCTCAATTTCGTGATATCCAATAGGTAGTTACAGTCTTGTACCATCGCTGCAACTTCCGTACGGACTCGGGAGAGGTTAAGGTCGAGAGCCATGAGTCCTCCGAAACACGACCCTGCCAAGCCGCACTGCTTCTTGACACACTTCACGCTTAACCCGGAAGCCAGCCGCACCAATGTGTTGGAGGAATCGCCGTACTACTGGCGACTAAAGTCAGCGTGCAGGCACCCGGCCCGACTAAGGAGTCACTGGAACGCGATGGGGCAAGGAAATCCCGGCCGGCCAAACCCTCCCCTAAGCCAGACGACACTGGGCCAATTGTGCGCCGCCTCGTGTCTCCCGGACACGGACGGCTGTGTCACTACCTGGGTCTGTAGTGACACCTCAAGCACTGCGATGCATTGCCTTAGTCCGCTGCGCCACTCGGGAGGCCCGAGGGAGAGGTTGTTGTGGATCTTTTGGAGTGGTATGCGCATTGGAGTAGGTCCAGTGTTTCTGGGATGTTGATGTGAGCCATGACCAGACTTTCAAAGCCTTTTATGGCAACAGATGTGAGTGCAATGGGGCTATAGTCATTTAGACTGGTTACCTTGGTGTTCTTAGGCACAGGGACTATGGTGGTTTGCTTGAAACATGTAGGTATTACAGACTGGGTCCTTAGACAGGTTGAAAATGTCAGTGAAGACACTTGTCAGCGCATGCTCTCTGAGTACCCGTTCTGGGAATCTGTCTGGCCCTGCGACTTTGTGAATGTTAACCTGTTTAAAGGTCTTACAAACATCTGCTGTGGAGGGCGTTATCAAACATTCATCCGGAACAGCTGGTGCTCTCTGCCACGGTTCAGTGTTGCTTGCCTCAAAGCGAGCATAGAAGGCGTTTAGCTCGTCTGGTAGGCTTGCGTCACTGGGCAGCTCTCAGCTGGGATTCCCTTTGTAATCCGTGATAGTTTGCAAACCCTGACACATCCGACGATCGTCCGAGCCGGTCAAAACAAGAGGGGGAAAAAAAGTCTCTCCGGTAGTCATTCAGCTGGTAGTTTAAATTAAACAGGTCATTGCAAAAAATTTGAAGCCAAAAAAGGAACAGATGGATGAATCTTCACAGTGCAATGCATGGAACCTTTCAATCCAATACGTGGCCCTTAACACCCTCCGATGCATCTCTACCCGGTCCAGCTCAACTAACAACAATATTCACATATTGTCATAATTGTGTAAATATAATTAATTCAGGTATCATAACACGTGGGGGCTCCACAACTAGGGTTGAACTAAAACTACAACTCTGGTAACTTTCATCAATCAAGAAGGGAATCAGAAGGAAATCTGAGAATCCTCCAACCTGGAATTTCTGGAAATCAGGTGAATTTTGGGAAATAATTTTGCAAAACATAGGCCCACAACTACCTCTAGGTCACTCTAGCCCAGTCCGTTTGTATTGATGCCTTGCCTGTTTGTCAGATGGCGTAGCGGGATTTCTTCTAAGCGTCCGGATTAGTATCCTTCTTGAAAGCGGCAGCTCTAACCTTTAGCTCAGTGCGGATGTTGCCTGTAATCTATGGTTTCTATTAATGAAACCGGTGACTGATGTGGTATACTCTTCAATGCCATCAGATGAATTCTGTGTAACTAGGATCTTGTCAGCACAATGGGCAGAGCAAGCCATGGTGTGTGTAGGGGGTTATGGAAAGCCACTGAGCGGATAGGTGTGATTCCTTTGGGTTTCCATAAAAAGCGGGAAAAACGCTTCTCATGTCTGTGGTAGGCTAAGTTAATAACGTCATACACCTCCACCTGTAATATTTGCTTTTGATTTATAAGTGCTGGCTCAAGTTCGGGAGAGAATGCTCTAGTCTGGGACGATATACCGGGGAATTTCAAAATATCAACTGTATGATTTTCAATACTATGCCACTGCTTATAACTATACGTTAAGTATAACTATAAGACATTTAAGATGTGTAAAATAAATTATGTCCAGTTCAGGGGTCCAGCTTTGTATTTAGTTCGCCCTATGGGCGCGTCTCTCCCCCCTGTGGGCGCGTCTCTCCCACCCTGTGGGCGCGTCTCTCTCCCCCCTGTGGGCGCGTCTCTCTCCCCCCTGTGGGCGCGTCTCTCCCCCCTGTGGGCACTTCTCTCCCCCCCTGTGGGCGCGTCTCTCCCCCTGTGGGCGCGTCTCTCCCCTGTGGGCGCGTTTCTCCCCCTGTGGGCGCGTCTCCCCCCTGTGGGCGCGTCTCCCCCTGTGGGCGCGTCTCTCCCCCTGTGGGCGCGTCTCTTCCCCCTGTGGGCGCGTCTCTTCCCCCTGTGGGCGCTTCTCTCCCCCTGTGGGTGCGTCTCTCCCCCTGTGGGTGCGTCTCTCCCACCTGTGGGTGCGTCTCTCCCCCCTGTGGGCGCATCTCTCCCCCCTGTGGGCGCGTCTCTCCCCCCCTGTGGGCGCGTCTCTCTCCCCTGTGGGCGCATCTCTCTCTGCAACGACTGTCTGCCGCGAGTTCTTGCGCAATATTTGTTTCATTGTGTCAATTGTTCGTCAGGTTTTTATCAATTCCCTGTGAAATGTATATACATCAGTCAAGTCACTGTTAATCTCAACATATTCCCCCATTCATTTACAATGTTTGGTTATAGACATCATTCATTAAATATAATATACATTCATACCATTCTTATTCTCCAGGTGGAAACGTTTTTTTGGAGAGCTCACAAACTGCGCAACACTTTTGGTTTATTTAATTGCATTTACCAGTTTACTGTCAATTTCTTTGTTTGGAGAGCATGTGTCCGGTTTCTCTGTCATGTTTAATGTTGTGTGAACGAGCACACTGCAGCGTGCATAGATATACCTGGCCTGCACGCCAAGAATAGGTGTGGCCAAATTGGTATTTTGAATGCTGACAAGTCCAAACATTTTATATACACTACATGACCAAAAGTAAGAACAAATTCTTATTTACAATGACGGCTTACCCTGCCAATCCCGGACGACGCTGGGCCATTTATGCACCGCCCTATGGAACTCCCAATCACGGCCGGATGTGATACAGCCTGGATTTGAACCAGGGACTGTAGTAGCGCCTCGTGCCTTAGACCTCTGTATCCGTGTGTGTTAACTATTTAACTACTAGAATGCTTAAAAGGCCGCTAAAATGTTAAATATCGGTATTGCTTTTTTTTGTTTTTGTCAAGGAAAATATTGGATATCGGTATTGGCCAAAAATGTCATATCGGTGCATCCCTAACCCTTATATTTCTACAATTACATAATTTAGCAGACACTGTTATCCAGCGAGTCTTACAGGAGCAATTAGGGGTAATTGCCTTGCTCAAGGGCACATCAACAGATCTTTCACATGTCGGCTCGGGATTCAAACCAGCAACCTTTCGGTTACTGGTCCAATGCGGTTAACCGCTAGGCTTCCTAAGCATTGTGAGACTTCTTCAATTTGTTTTTTTTGTCTTGACCAAATTCGCCACTCTCTCATTGCCCCCATTCAAAAATCCTCACTTTCCTAATAATGAATGATCTGCTTAACGTGGACAGATTTTGGGCGGAGTAAACTCTCTCGCTTCGCCTCTTCCTCTCTGGTGTAGCCAGGGGTGTCTTCATTCAGACCAAGACCTCAGCAAACCGTTTTAAAACGCTTTGCAGCGGAAAGTGCAGACTCCGTTTACTCAACTGAAAAAGTTTTGCAATGAAAACTAGAGTTTCTATTGGACAAATTAATTCTGTTGGCTTCTGTTTGACTCCTTTTGGTTTCTAGTTAAATACACCCCAGATTGCTTGTCTGTTCAGTAGCTACATACACTGAGTTGTCAAGTGTCTGATTGGTAGTAAATTGTGACATTCAATGTATTGATGTGATTTGAATGGCCATGTATTGATATGATGTAATGATTCTATTTTCAAAGACAAGGTTAGGTTTGATTGGACAGACTGTTGTTCTAGGACGGTGTTATAATCCAGACTACCAGATATTGTCCACGTTGCCTCCTTAACCCCTCTCTGCACAGGGAACCTGATGGAGGCCTTGCAGGCAGTCCTGAAGAACCCACCAATCAACACCAAGAACCAGAACGTCAAGGTGAGTCTAGACAACTCAATGGAAAAAGACTTACAATGAGCTGATATGTGTCTGACTTCCATTTAGGCCCACATAAACGTTAGGCCCACCTAATGTATTTAGTAGAGACTTAGTCATAGGAACTATGAATGTAGGCTGTATCGTAGCTTCTTTTAACCTGTTGCTAAGTTGGGTTCCCTGGAGATTTCTTTCCGTACATAATAGGGGAACTTTATTGTGTTTTGTCAGGACTGTGCCGAGGGCCTTGTGTTGAAGGTGCTGAGTGCCTTTAAGAGCAGTGACGTAGACAAGGGAGTCCAGTCTCTGGATAAGAACGGAGTGGACCTGCTCATGAAGTACATCTACAAAGGCTTTGAGACGCCATCGGATAACAGCAGTGCCGTCCTGCTGCAGTGGCATGAAAAGGTACTGCCATCAACACACCAGAGGTTTTACTGTCCTTGTGGGGACCAAACAATTGATTTCCACTGAAAGTCCTATTTTGCTTAACCTCTAACCCTAACTTCTAACCATAAACCCAACCACTAATCCTAACCTTAATTGTAAACCTAAACCCTAAGCCTAAAATAGCCTTTTTTCTTGTGGATACCAGTGAAGTATCCCCACTTGTCTGAACGTTCCTTGCTTTACTATCCTTGTGAGGATAACAAAAAACACACATGTAAATTAGACTTGATAAAAGTACTGCCATACACACACACACACACACACGCACTAATTAGACTTGATAAAAGTACTGCCATGCATACACACACACACACTAATTAGACTTGATAAAAGTACTGCCATACACACACACACACACAAATTAGACTTGATAAAAGTACTGCCATACATACACACACACACACACACACACACACACTAATTAGACTTGATAAAAGTACTGCCATACACACACACACACACACACACACTAATTAGACTTGATAAAAGTACTGCCATACATACACACACACACACACACTAATTAGACTTGATAAAAGTACTGCCATACATACACACACACACACACACTAATTAGACTTGATAAAAGTACTGCCATACATACACACACACACACACACACACACTAATTAGACTTGATAAAAGTACTGCCATACATACACACACACACACACTAATTAGACTTGATAAAAGTACTGCCATACATACACACACACACACTAATTAGACTTGATAAAAGTACTGCCATACATACACACACACACACACACTAATTAGACTTGATAAACACAGTTGTGTATGATAACGTATGTAATTTACATGATATCCCTTTAATTCCTTCCCCTCTGTCCCAGGCTCTATCTGCAGGTGGTCTGGGATCCATCGTTAGAGTACTAACAGCCAGGAAGACTGTCTAACAGAGGAGGAGAGGAGCCATGTTCTTCACAGTGACCATCTGGTGCACATTACAACACAAGGATGATATCCAGTAGATCACAGTGTGTCACAGAGAAGATCCCTCCTATCTGTCTCTGCTTGTTTTCAGATCTCACTTCCCTATGTCTCCCTACACAGACACACACACACTGATACAGCTGTTTCACACATTCACCCAAACACATAACACATGCCAAATTGGCATCGTTTTTAGTATTTTTACTCCATTCCTTTCCTTCCCTAGACCCTCAAACACACACCAGCACAATGCTACAGAACTCTTCTTGGGTATGGCTTTGTTTTTCTCAGGAAAAATCTATTTTATAGCAGTTATTTGTCTACCCTGCTACTCTTTTTTTTATTAAAGCTCTAATAGGCTGGTGTCTTTGTTAAAAAGCTGATCAGAAAATTCCTGATGGAACAAAAGCTTATAATTCCACAGAAAATCCCTAATTTGCCCTTCTGTGACCCGTGGGGGCAGAGGGAGGGAGGCTCCTGAAAAGCACAGCCACAGATGGAGCGGGGTGGATTTGCGGGTGGGGGAAGTTTTTGCCAGCAGGGGTGGTCCAGCCATCATCCTGTCCTGCCTGCCCTAGTTAGGGATTAATACCCACGATGCATTACGGCCCCCTTTTACTACTAGCACCACTGTTCTTAATCCTAGACTGTGTTCCTGTAAAAACACTACCCTACCATTTAGCTAATGTAAAGGGCATGCAGTCTAAGTGGTGTCCTAGTATGGGTTTAGTGAGCTCTATGCCTTTTCTCACTCACTGAATCATGTACAGGGCATTATCATGTCAGACTTTGTTGTAATATTGTTTAGTAAGGGATGCATTTGTAGTGCTTCCAGGACATAAGAATAGTTTCACTAAGTTGCAAACTTTCAATGAATTCCCTGGTTTTCCAGAAATCGTGTTTGTAGGATTCCGGATTTATTCCATCTTGATTCCAGGAATCCTCCAACCGGTAAAACTAGGGAATTTATTTAAAGGTTCTGGAATTTTCCAACCCTACACCTATGATTATTAGTATTTTGACGAACATAATTTGCCTTGGATGTATTCTTGGCTCTGTCGGGCCACATTCCCTCACCAGTATATGTTGTATGCGATCACTGCTAGTCAATCATGGTGTATCTTTGCTCTGTCGGGCCACATTCCCTCACCAGTATATGTTGTATGCGATCACTGCTAGTCAAACATGGTGTATCTTTGCTCTGTCGGGCCACATTCCCTCACCAGTATATGTTGTATGCGATCACTGCTAGTCAAACATGGTGTATCGTTGCTCTGTCGGGCCACATTCCCTCACCAGTATATGTTGTATGCGATCACTGCTAGTCAAACATGGTGTATCTTTGCTCTGTCGGGCCACATTCCCTCACCAGTATATGTTGTATGCGATCACTGCTAGTCAAACATGGTGTATCTTTGCTCTGTCGGGCCACATTCCCTCACCAGTATATGTTGTATGCGATCACTGCTAGTCAAACATGGTGTATCTTTGCTCTGTCGGGCCACATTCCCTCACCAGTATATGTTGTATGCGATCACTGCTAGTCAATCATGGTAGTCAAACATGGTGTATCTTTGGTGTATCGTCTCTGTCGGGCCACATTCCCTCACCAGTATATGTTGTATGCGATCACTGCTAGTCAAACATGGTGTATCTTTGCTCTGTCGGGCCACATTCCCTCACCAGTATATGTTGTATGGATCACTGCTAGTCAAACATGGTGTATCGTTGCTCTGTCGGGCCACATTCCCTCACCAGTATATGTTGTATGCGATCACTGCTAGTCAAACATGGTGTATCTTTGCTCTGTCGGGCCACATTCCCTCACCAGTATATGTTGTATGGATCACTGCTAGTCAATCATGGTGTATCTTTCTTGATGTATTTTTTTATTTAACTAGGCGAGTCGGTTAAACAAATTCTTATTTAGAATGACAGCCTAGGAACAGTGGGTTAACTGCCTTGTTCAGGGGCAGAACGACAGATTTTTACCAGCCCAACGCTCTAACCACTAGGCTACCTGCCACCCCCACATTTAACCTGTGTTTGTTCAAGTGTCATGGTTTTTCTATTGTGATTTGTAAATGGAACTTTGGGTCTCTTTCTGATAATTGTTCAGTATTTTAAAAAGCCATCAGTTTACAAAACATTAAGAACACCTGCCTAATATTGAGTTGAACCTGCAGAACAGCCTCAATTCGTCAGGTCAGGGACTCTACAAGGTGTTGAAAGCGTTGCACAGGGATGCTGGCCCATGTTGTCTTCAATGCTTCACACAGTTGTCAAGTTGGTTGGATGTCCTTTGGGTGGTGGACTGTTCTTGATGAACACGGGAAACTGTTGAGTGTGAAAAACACAGCAGCGTTGCAGTTCCTGATACAAACCGGTGCGCCTGGCACCTACTACCATACCCCGTTCAAATGCATTTAATATTTTGTTTTGCTCATTCACCTTCTGAATGGCCCACATACACAGTTTGTGTCTCTTGTCTCAAGGCTCCTCCCCTTCACTGATGAGTGAAGTTGATTTAACATGTGACTACATTAAGGGATCATAGCTTTCACCTGGTCAGTCTGTCATGGAAAGTGGTGCACAACCATGCATTAGGTAGGACAGTATTTTGTGGTGCACAACCATGCATTAGGTAGGACAGTATTTTGTGGTGCACAACCAAACACTTCCCCTGGTTTTTGTGTCATGCATTGTGAGCAGCCCCTGATCTCTGTCTGTCTGCTTTATCTGCCTTTACTGCTGTCTGCTTTATCTGCCTTTACTGCTGTCTGCTTTATCTGCCTTTACTGGTAGATCACATCTGTTGCCAAAGTAGCTGATTGCTTTCCTGAAAGTGGTCTGTTTTGAACTGAAACGGCTACTGACATCCATGTTCTGAGCAGCCCTTGGCAGGTGTTTAGATTGTTCAGTTGACATGGGTTATCAGGACTTGCAGATAATGGTGGAATATGTACTATATCATGTTTTTCATGATTGATGACATAAATTAACCCTGTTTTTAATATATTGAGATGAAATTATGGCTTTTGCTCATTCTCGCTCTAAAAAAAGTTCAAGTTTCATGGACTAAAACAGTGTAATTGATGAGAAGTAAAAATTGTCCGTATGTTTAAAAAAAAAAATGTTATGTTCTAATTATTTTTCTATTATTTACGTTGAAATCCGTGTCTTCTGTTCATTCCTCCCAAGGCCTTATTGTTTGAGGATCATTATCTGTTTTATCTCTATGTGAGTCACAAATGGCAGCCTATTCCTTATAACCCTGCACTGCTTTTGATCATAGCCCTATGGGCCCAGGTCAAAGTAGTGCACTATATAGGGAATAGGGTGCCATTTGATGCAACCTGTCTCTGTAAAGTACAAGACGGTCAAACAATTCATTATTGATCCACAAAGCCCCTTAACATTGGAGAGAACAGGATTCTACTTAGGATATCTGGCCAATAAATAGATGTTTACTTCCATCCGAGGGGAACTCGCTATTCTGCATTCAAGGTCCCCATAATAAATAATTTATGGGGAAACCACATTTTGATTAATGATGACAATTTTTTTTTAATATGTGTATTTTTTTTCTTGTTTTAATAATCTCGTCAGTGGTGATACATTAGTATCTGTTTTTATAATTATGCAGTTGAAATGTTAAAATGCTCAATTGCACATATCAAACTGGTATACAAACTGCCTTACTCCATGTTTGTGATTAAATCATATGAAAACAGATTTTGAAGTTCTGAGTTATTTACTGGTGAAAAGTACTCTTGTGGTACAGCAGATAACTAGTCACAGAAACACCTCTTATCATGATTGTATATCTTTTATTTTTTATAAAAATGTAATACAGTAAAATACAGTATAGAAATACATTACAAGAAAAATCCAACACTTCTATACAAATCATAAAATAGAATACATCTTGGTAACTGACTAAGGAGGAAGTGGTTAAAAGAATCCTATGAACCTTTAATGTTGTGATTGTATTGACTGTAATGAAGTAATGACCACTACTGTTCCTATCAGACACACAGGTAATGGAGTGTGTTGTGTACTCTGGGGATGAGGAAGAGGGGTGATTACCTGAGGTGGGCAAGAGTTTGACCATAGAGATGTGATACAATGGTGCAATGTCGATCTAAGTCTGACTGATACACAGCCAAACTCCTCTCGCCAACAAGTCTCTACAGGCACCATTTCAGACCAATCAAATGACTTGCTCTGTTCTCCGGTCTGATGTCACAACATTTTGCGACCAACCAGCCAAAGAGTTACGCAAAGGAGGGAACTGACCCTTTTTTTTGGTATTCAAGCACTTCCCAATAAGTTAATAGGTAGATGTAAATAAAGGCTAGCTAATGTTTCTTGTCTCTACCACTTTAAGCCTGAGGAGAGGAGGAGGGGAGGAAGACTACATTCTGGACCAACGGTGGACTCATCATGGGACCTGGAGAAGCAGTCTGGGTCATCTGTAAAGATCACAACACCTTGTGGATGGGAGAGGGCAGTGTAAAGTACAAGAGGGTCAAACAATTCATTATAGTTCCACAAAGACCCTTAACATTGGAGAGAACAGGATTCTACTTAGGTTATCTGGCCAATAAATAGATGTTTACTTCCATCCGAGGGGAACTCGCTATTCTGTAAACTCTTTGGTGTGCACCAGGGATTAGTGTTGAGTCATCTCCTAATCTGCCTCCTGGGATTGCAGTGCTGTTCTCCTGTCCCACCTTAGTAGTTCTCATATACGAAGTCTTTTTCTACTAGTTCCCATTTACTTATGTGGCAGCTTTACCAACCAACCACACACACACACACACATACATCCACACACATGCTCGTTCGCAGTGGTGCTGCATACAGAGGTCGCAACCTTTTCAGTGCCCCCCCCCTTTAAAGTGCTCTCAGTAGGGATAGGCGGAGACGGCGATGTAGACGATGAAGGTGGTCTGGTACTCGATGCCTCCGTCAGCACTGTAGGACAGGGAGCGAACCTTCATCCTGAAGGTGTGGGGCTCTCGGAGGGCCCTGGTTGTGAACAGCACCCCTTTCAGGTTCTCGTCTCGCAGGGCGAAGGGTAACGTCACGTCCTCGTCCACCACCAGGAAGGAGGTACGGGGGTGCACCACGCCGTCCTGCGTGTACGCTACCAGCCGGATCAGGTCCTGATTGGCCGCAATGCCAAAGGGGAGGGACAGCAGCTTGTACTCCAGTGCGTAAGGGCTTAGTGCACACTCCAGGTCGTTGGGAGGGCATTTCTTCAGACAGAACCTACAACACAGAACACACAACATGGACATTTCGCCAGGGTATTCTGTACTTAGGGCTCTATTCAATCAGATCCGCTTTAGCCAACATCCGCATAGCGTTGGAGCCGTCAAATGCACAAGCGGCTCCTGGAATTATACCTAAAGGGAACATTGCCATTGGCTGCACGGAGTCACATTAACAGAAATCTAATGCAGTCTGTTTACAAGTTGGAACACCGGAATGTGAGATGTAATCTACACCTTGATAAGGCTGATAGAAATCCTCAATTTCGCTTAATGATTTTCAATTTGAGCAACATTATTTCTATATAGGCTACACCTTCTCATTCTGAACTTCTAACGTGAGTGGGACGGGTATGGCTTTGTGACAATGATCACAAGAGCAACTGCTTGCCAATTTTACAGCTCCAACACAGCTCCACCTCCGACAAGGCCAAAACATCAGCTATGCGGGTGTCGGCTATTCCTGGTTAACGCTTGATCTGATTGAGCCTAGGTCTTAAGTGTATATACTGCATGATTCTTCAGACAAAATGCAACAAATGTATAGTAAAAAAGGTGCTGGGGAAAGTACCGGTATGCAGGTGTGTGTTAGTAGTTGTGTGTATGACAGCATTCGGAAAGTATTCAGACCCCTCAAATTTTTTCCACAATTTCTTATGATACAGCCTTATTCTAAAATGGATTTAATAAGTTTAAAAAATCTTCATCACTCAACAGACAATAAACCTATAATGACAAAATGAAAACAGGTTTTTAGATTTTTTTGTTGTAAATTCTTAAAGGCAAAGAAGCGGAAATACCTTATTTACACAAGTATTCAGACCCTTTGTTATGGGACTGGAAACTAAGCTCTGGTGCACCCTGTTTCCATTGATCATCCTGAGATGTTTCTACAACTTGATTGGAACCTGTAGTGAATTCAATTGATTAAACATGATTTGGAAAGGCACACACCTTTCAATATAAGTTACAACAGTTGACAGTGCATGTCAGAGCAAAAAGCAAGCCATGAGGTCGAAGGACTTGTCAGTAGAGCTCCGAAACAGGATTGTGTCGATGCACAGATCTGGCAAAGGGTACCCAAACAGTTCTGCTGCACTGAAGGTCCCTAAGAACACACTGGCCTCCATCATTCTTAAATGGAAGAAGTTTGGAACCACCAAGACCCTCCATTGAGCTGGCCGCCCGACCAAACTGAACAATCGGAAGAAAGGCCTTGGTCAGGGAGGTGACCAAGAACCTGATGGTCACTCTGACAGAGCTCCAGAGTTCCTCTGGTGATGGTAGAAATTTCCAAAAGGACAACCATCTCTGCAGCACTCCACCAATCAGGCATTTATGGTAGAGTGGCCAGACGGAAGCCAGTCCTCAGTAAAAGGTACATGACAGCCTGCTTGGAGTTTGCCAAAAGGCACCTAAAGACTCTCAGACCATGAGAAACAAGATTCTCTGGTCTGATGAAACCAATATTGAACTCTTTGGCCAGAATGCCAAGCGTCATGTCTGGAGGAAACCTGGCACCATCCTTACGGTGAAGCATGGTAGTGGAAGCATCATGCTGTGGGGATGTTTTTCAGCGGCAGAGACTAGGAGACTAGTCAGGATCAAGGGAAAGATGAACAGAGCAAAGTACAGAGAGATCCTTGATGAAAACCTGCACCAGAGTACTCAGGACTGGGGTGAAGGTTCACCTTCCAACAGGACAACAACCCTAAGCACACAGCCAAGACAATGCAGGAGTGGCTTCAGGACAAGTCTCTGAATATCCTTGAGTGGCCCAGACAGAATCTGGACTTGAACCCGATCAAACGGGGCGGCAGGGTAGCCTAGTGGTTAGAGCGTTGGACTAGTAACCGAAAGGGTTGCAAGTTCAAATCCCCGAGCTGACAAGGTACAAATCTGTCGTTCTGCCCCGGAACAGGCAGTTAACCCACAGTTCCTAGGCCATCATTGAAAATAAGAATTTGTTCTTAACTGACTTGCCTAGTTAAATAAAGGTAAAATAAAACATTTAAAAAACATCTCTGTAGAGACCTGAAAATAGTTGTTCAGCGACGCTCCCCATCCAACCTGACAGAGCTTGAGAGGATCTCCAGAGAAGAATGGGAGAAACTCCCCAAATACAGGTGTGCCAAGCTTGTAGCATCATACCCAAGCAGACTTGAGGCTGTAATCGCTGCCAAAGATGCTTCAACAAAGTACTGAGTAAACGGTCTGAATACTTATGTAAATGTATTATTTCTGTTTTTTATTTTTAATAAATGTGCCAACATTTGTGTGTAGATTGATGAGGGGGGAAAAAAACAATGTAATCAATTTTAAAAGAAGGCCGTAACATAATAAAATGTGGAAAAAGTCAAGGGTATGAATACTCCGAATACACATAAGAGTGTGAGTCAATGTGTGTTTACTGTTTACCCTGTTGCTGGGTCTCTCTGGTAGTTAGGTGGGCAGGGTGTATCGATACACTGGTAACTTCCTCTCATGTTAAAGCACATCCTGTTGGTCCCACACTGGACATTCTGCTCCAGACACTCATCTATATCTGTGCTCACAATACATGAGTTAGTTATACAATGTGTTCCAATACATAACACCACAATACAGGAGTTAGTTATACCAATACATAACACCACAATACAGGAGTTAGTTATACCAATACATAACACCACAATACAGGAGTTAGTTATACCAATACATAACACCACAATACAGGAGTTAGTTATACCAATACATAACACCACAATACAGGAGTTAGTTATACCAATACATAACACCACAATACAGGAGTTAGTTATACCAATACATAACACCACAATACAGGAGTTAGTTATACCAATACATAACACCACAATACAGGAGTTAGTTACACAATGTGCACCAATACATAACACCACAATACAGGAGTTAGTTATACAATGTGCACCAATACATAACACCACAATACAGGAGTTAGTTATACCAATACATAACACCACAATACAGGAGTTAGTTATACCAATACATAACACCACAATACAGGAGTTAGTTATACCAATACATAACACCACAATACAGGAGTTAGTTACACAATGTGCACCAATACATAACACCACAATACAGGAGTTAGTTATACCAATACATAACACCACAATACAGGAGTTAGTTATACCAATACATAACACCACAATACAGGAGTTAGTTATACCAATACATAACACCACAATACAGGAGTTAGTTATACCAATACATAACACCACAATACAGGAGTTAGTTATACCAATACATAACACCACAATACAGGAGTTAGTTATGTGCACCAATACATAACACCACAATACAGGAGTTAGTTATACCAATACATAACACCACAATACAGGAGTTAGTTATACCAATACATAACACCACAATACAGGAGTTAGTTATACCAATACATAACACCACAATACAGGAGTTAGTTATACCAATACATAACACCACAATACAGGAGTTAATTATACCAATACATAACACCACAATACAGGAGTTAGTTATACCAATACATAACACCACAATACAGGAGTTAGTTATACCAATACATAACACCACAATACAGGAGTTAGTTATACAATACAATACATAACACCACAATACAGGAGTTAGTTATACCAATACATAACACCACAATACAGGAGTTAGTTATACCAATACATAACACCACAATACCAATACATAACACCACAATACAGGAGTTAGTTATGTGCACCAATACATAACACCACAATACAGGAGTTAGTTATACCAATACATAACACCACAATACAGGAGTTAGTTATACCAATACATAACACCACAATACAGGAGTTAGTTATACAATGTGCAATACATAACACCACAATACAGGAGTTAGTTATACCAATACATAACACCACAATACAGGAGTTAGTTATACAATGTGCACCAATACATAACACCACAATACAGGAGTTAGTTATGTGCACCAATACATAACACCACAATACAGGAGTTAGTTATACAATGTGCACCAATACATAACACCACAATACAGGAGTTAGTTATACAATGTGCAATACATAACACCACAATACAGGAGTTAGTTATACAAATACATAACACCACAATACAGGAGTTAATTATACCAATACATAACACCACAATACAGGAGTTAGTTATACCAATACATAACACCACAATACAGGAGTTAGTTATACCAATACATAACACCACAATACAGGAGTTAGTTATACCAATACATAACACCAATACAAACACCACAATACAGGAGTTAGTTATACCAATACATAACACCACAATACAGGAGTTAGTTATACCAATACATAACACCACAATACAGGAGTTAGTTATACCAATACATAACACCACAATACAGGAGTTAGTTATACCAATACATAATACCACAATACAGGAGTTAGTTATACCAATACATAACACCACAATACAGGAGTTAGTTATACCAATACATAACACCACAATACAGGAGTTAGTTATACCAATACATAATGGAGTTAGTTACACAATGTGCACCAATACATAACACCACAATACAGGAGTTAGTTATACAATGTGCACCAATACATAACACCACAATACAGGAGTTAGTTATACAATGTGCACCAATACATAACACCACAATACAGGAGTTAGTTATACAATGTGCACCAATACATAACACCACAATACAGGAGTTAGTTATACCAATACATAACACCACAATACAGGAGTTAGTTATACAATGTGCACCAATACATAACACCACAATACAGGAGTTAGTTATACAATGTGCACCAATACATAACACCACAATACAGGAGTTAGTTATACAATGTGCACCAATACATAACACCACAATACAGGAGTTAGTTATACCAATACATAACACCACAATACAGGAGTTAGTTATACCAATACATAACACCACAATACAGGAGTTAGTTATACAATGTGCACCAATACATAACACCACAATACAGGAGTTAGTTATACAATGTGCACATAATACAATAACACCCACAATACAGGAGTTAGTTATACAATGTGCACCAATACATAACACCACAATACAGGAGTTAGTTATACAATGTGCACCAATACATAACACCACAATACAGGAGTTAGTTATACAATGTGCACCAATACATAACACCACAATACAGGAGTTAGTTATACCAATACATAACACCACAATACAGGAGTTAGTTATACCAATACATAACACCACAATACAGGAGTTAGTTATACCAATACATAACACCACAATACAGGAGTTAGTTATACCAATACATAATACCACAATACAGGAGTTAGTTATACCAATACACAACACCACAATACAGGAGTTAGTTATACAATGTGCACCAATACATAACACCACAATACAGGAGTTAGTTATACCAATACATAACACCACAATACAGGAGTTAGTTATACCAATACATAACACCACAATACAGGAGTTAGTTATACCAATACATAACACCACAATACAGGAGTTAGTTATACAATGTGCACCAATACATAACACCACAATACAGGAGTTAGTTATACCAATACATAACACCACAATACAGGAGTTAGTTATACCAATACACAACACCACAATACAGGAGTTAGTTACACAATGTGCACCAATACATAACACCACAATACAGGAGTTAGTTATACAATGTGCACCAATACATAACACCACAATACAGGAGTTAGTTATACCAATACATAACACCACAATACAGGAGTTAGTTATACCAATACATAACACCACAATACAGGAGTTAGTTATACCAATACATAACACCACAATACAGGAGTTAGTTACACAATGTGCACCAATACATAACACCACAATACAGGAGTTAGTTATACAATGTGCACCAATACATAACACCACAATACAGGAGTTAGTTATACAATGTGCACCAATACATAACACCACAATACAGGAGTTAGTTATACAATGTGTTCCAATACATAACACCACAATACAGGAGTTAGTTATACCAATACATAACACCACAATACAGGAGTTAGTTACACAATGTGCACCAATACATAACACCACAATACAGGAGTTAGTTATACCAATACATAACACCACAATACAGGAGTTAGTTATACCAATACATAACACCACAATACAGGAGTTAGTTATACCAATACATAACACCACAATACAGGAGTTAGTTATACCAATACATAACACCTGTCACGCCTTGGTCATTATATTTTGTGTTTTTTGTATATGTTTCGGTAAGCCAGGGTGTGACATGGGTTTATATGTTGTGTTTCGTATTGGGGTTTGTAGTAATTGGGATTGTGTTGATAAGGGGTGTGTCTAGTTAGGCTTGGCTGCCTGAGGCGATTCTCAATTGGAGTCAGCTGCTTATCGTTGTCTCTGATTGGGAACCGTATTTAGACAGCCTCAGTTTCGCTTTGTATTTCGTGGGTGTTTGTCCTGTCTCTGTGTTAATGTCACCAGATAGGCTGTGATTAGTTTCACGTTCCGTTTGTTGTTTTGCTTTGTATGATATTGAGTTATTTCATGTACGTATTCTTTCATTAAAGTCATGAGTAACCTACACGCTGCATTTCGGTCCGACTCTCTTCATTCCACAAACGAAGAACGCCGATACAACACCACAATACAGGAGTTAGTTACACAATGTGCACCAATACATAACACCACAATACAGGAGTTAGTTATACCAATACATAACACCACAATACAGGAGTTAGTTACACAATGTGCACCAATACATAACACCACAATACAGGAGTTAGTTATACCAATACATAACACCACAATACAGGAGTTAGTTATACCAATACATAACACCACAATACAGGAGTTAGTTATACCAATACACAACACCACATTACAGTAGTTAGTTATACCAATACATAACACCACAATACAGGAGTTAGTTATACCAATACATAACACCACAATACAGGAGTTAGTTATACCAATACATAACACCACAATACAGGAGTTAGTTATACCAATACATAACACCACAATACAGGAGTTAGTTATACCAATACATAACACCACAATACAGGAGTTAGTTATACCAATACATAACACCACAATACAGGAGTTAGTTATACCAATACATAACACCACAATACAGGAGTTAGTTATACCAATACATAACACATGATGCAGTTATTGAGTGTACTGTACCTGCAACTTTTACATAGATACATTTTCCTCATCAAATTATTTCATTGAATGTATTTCCTTATAGTAGAATATAGGGATGCTCTCTGAGTGATGACGAATGGATAGATATATCAATAACATGACTAACTGATTAATCGATTGACTGACAGGTAGAGGCGTTCTGCTCACCTTGGCAGGTCTTGCCGTTGGTCATGAGGCGGTAGCCGGCTGGACACTGACACCTATGGCTCCCTGGAGTGTTCATACACTCATGCTGGCACGTGTCCCTCACCTCACACTCGTTGATGTCTACACACAGACACACACACACACACACACACACACACACACACACACACACACACACACACACACACACACACACACACACACACACACACACACACACAGGAAACATTTATCAGTTGAAACATGTTATAAAGGTGTTTTAGAAAACAAGGGGAAGCAAACCCCAGGTAGCACAGCCATGCAGCCAGACCCTCCTCCTCTCCTTTCAAACTCCTCCCCCTCTGCCTGTCCCCCTGCCTCCTCCATAGTTACCTAGGCAACGGCCACCCCTGGCCTCGTACCCCTGCGGACAGGCCAGGGCCTCCCTGCGTCTACGCTGCCTATAGCGCCCCCCTGTGGCAGCGTAGGAGGGGTAGCTCTGAGAGGCCAGGCTGTGGTACTGGCGCTGGAAGGCGCTCCGCTCAGGGGAGTCCTGGGAGGAGCTGTAGCCGTATGAGAAGCTCTGGTAGCTGGGAGGCAGCTTCTCCAGCCCCGCGCAGGACTTTCCATCCCCAAGCAGGTGGCGCCCTGGCGGGCACACACACTTGAAGCTGCCGGGGGTGTTGAGGCACTGGTGCGCGCAGGGCTGGGGCGCATGCTCACACTCATTACTGTCTGGTGATGTCACAGCACCACAGAGAGAAGGGGGAGGGAAGAGAGAGAGGGGGCAGGAGGGAAAGAGAGGAGGGAAGAGTGAGAGGGGGCAGGGGGGAGGAGAGAAGGAAGGGAAGGGAAAGAGAGAGGAGGTTGTGGGAAGAGAGAGATGGGGGAGGAGGGAAGAGAGAGAGTGAAGAGAGAGAGGTGGGAGGAGAGAGGGGGGAGGAGGAGAGAGAGAGAGGAGGGAGAGGAGAGGAGGGAGGGGGAAGAGAGGAGGGAGGAGAGGGAGGGAGGAGGGAAGAGAGAGGAGGGGGAGAAAAGGAAGAAAACAAGCAAGAGTAAAAGTTGAGTAAAGAGGGGGATATGGAGCAGGGGAAACATACAGATAGACAGAGGATAAGGCAATTAAGGAAGAAGCAGATGAAGTGGGAGAATAAAGTGGTGTGAGGAAGACAAGAGGATGAGAAAGGAAGAGATGGAAAACAATCACCCCAACGTACAGGAATAATCACCCCAACGTACAGGAATAATCACACCAATGTACAGGAATAATCACCCCAACGTACAGGAACAATCACCCCAACGTACAGGAACAATCACGCCAACGTACAGGAACAGTCACCCCAACGTACAGGAATAATCTCCCCAACGTACAGGAATAATCACCCCAACGTACAGGAATAATCACCCCAACGTACAGGAATAATCACCCCAACGTATAGGAATAATCACCCCAACGTGCAGGAATAATCACCCCAACGTACAGGAATAATCACCCCAACGTACAGGAATAATCACCCCAACGTATAGGAATAATCACCCCAACGTGCAGGAATAATCACCCCAACGTAATCACCCCAACGTACAGGAATAATCACCCCAACGTACAGGAATAATCACCCCAACGTACAGGAACAATCACCCCAACGTACAGGAATAATCACCACAACGTACAGGACTAATCACCCCAACGTACAGGAATAATCACCCCAACGTACAGGAACAATCACCACAACGTACAGGAATAATCACCCCAAAGTACAGGAATAATCACCCCAACGTACAGGAATAATCACCCCAACGTACAGGAATAATCACCCCAACGTTTGACAATACATATCATCAAGGCATAAGTGTATTCATCTAAAAAGTGTCTGTTAACTTTTTATTTATATTGTATTTTACCCCCTTTTTCGATCTTGTCTCATTGCTGCACCTCCCCAACGGGCTCGGGAGGTGAAGTCATGCGTCCTCCGAAGCATGACTCGCCAAACCACGCTTCTTAATAACACCCGCCCACTTAAACCAGAAGCCACCAATGTGTTGGAGGAAACACCTTTCAACTGACGACCAAGGTCAGCCTGGCCCGCAACAAGGAGTCACTAGAGCACGATGAGCCAAGTAAAGCCCCCCCGGCCAAGCCCTCCCCTATCCCTGACGACGCTGGGCCAATTGTGCACAGCCCTATGGGACTCCTGATCACGGCCGGTTGTAATACAGCACGGGATCGAACCCGGGTCTGTAGTGACGCCTCTAGCACTGCGATGCAGTTCTTTAGACCACAGCACCACTCGGAGGCCCGCCTTTTAACTTTTTCAATGAGAGAATGAATACATTACATCTCACACCAAACAAGAATGGTTGAATTAAATCAAATCCATGGGCTCTATTCAATCTCTGCAGCGTTACAGATTGTGCGATAGAAATGTTAATTAAGGTAATTTCCTGTTGAGCCGATATCTGCAGCGTTTACCATGAAGCAGTCTCTGCTAACGTGGGAACAATGCTGTAACACGGAACTTGCGCAACACGGATTGGATAGAGACCTACATCTGTATATATTGTAAATACATACTTTTTCAGGTTTGCCAAATAGTCTCTTAACTCACTATGGTGCTCAGTTAAAATGTTGCCACTTGAAATTTAAATGAAACATACTGTATATCCAATTTAATGCAACAAAATTTTCAAATTGTACAGGTAAGTAGGAACAGAGTAGGCATCAGTGTCCAGTGTTGATGATGTCATAGGGGATACAGACAGAGACAGTGAGTGTATGCCATTACAAAGCAAAGCGACCCCAGGTCGGGTGCAGCCCGGCCAAAAGGTCAAAGGTGGAAACTGTAAGAGTGACAGAGCCAAGAGTGAGAGAGAGAGATGCTGGCCTTGTGATGACAGACAGACAGACAGGTTCATTCCAGGTCCCTTTCCTGTTGTCCTGTCTGTGGCTCCTTACGTTTCTGTTAGCCCTGTGTTTAAACTCTAACTACACAGCCACTCAGTACCTAGTGCTCATCTTCTCTTTGTGATAGTTATGAGATAGCAAGGGATTTCCACAGAAGACAACAGTTCTTTAGCTACATTAGCATTATAAAGGCAGAGGGAGGATGTGATGCCACAGCTGGCTGGGGTATTACTGCAGCTTAGGGAGAGATGGAGAGAGGTATGCATGCAGAAGCAGAGGTGTAGTGGGTGAGGGGTATTGGGTAGTGGGTGTGGAGTAGTGGGTTAGTGGTAGTGGGTAAGGGAGAGTGGGTGAGGGGTAGTAGTGAAGGGTGAGAGATAGTGGGTGTGGGGTGGTGGGGTAGTGGGGTGAGGAGTAGTGGATAAGGGGTGAGGGGTAGTGGGTAAGGAGTGAGGGGTAGTGGGTGAGGGGCAGTGGGTGAGGGGTAGTGGGTTAGTGGGTAGTGGGTGAGGGGTAGCGGGTGAGGGGTAGTGGGTTAGTGGGTAGTGGGTGAGGTATAGTGGGTGAGGGGTAGTGGGTTAGTGGGTAGTGGGTGAGGTATAGTGGGTGAGGGGTAGTGGGTGAGGGGTAGTGGGTTAGTGGGTAGTGGGTGAGGTATAGTGGGTGAGGGGTAGTGGCTGGGGGGTAGTGGGTTAGTGGGTAGTGGGTGAGGGGTAGTAGGTGAGGTACAATGGGTGAGGGATAGTGGAGGTCTGCGTGCAGAAGCAGGGCAGCTGAGGGGCAGTGGGGTAGTGGGTGAGGTGGTTTGGGGGTAGAGGGGGTACGTACCCACACAGGGGCGTCCTACACCCTGAGAGCGATAGCCCCTGGGGCAGGTACAATGGTAGCTCCCTCTGCTGTTCTCACAGATCTGGTTGTATCTGCACTGATGTGTCCCATCTCTGCATTCATCTATATCTATAGGGAGAAGACACATGGAGAGGTTTTATATTGAACATAGATATTTGACATTGAAACCATTACCCCACCAAACAGAAAGGGCTGTATATAAAATCCACCCACTCCCAACCTTTTCTTTAAACATTTGGAATAGGTTATCCACAGATCTACTGGACACAAAATCCTCCTTTCAGTTTTGAATAGTGTCTTTTGAAGTAGGGTACGGGTGAGTTATGAAGGGGCTGATGCACAGTTCTGGCACACTCACCCACACACGTCCCGTTGGCACCTTTGGTCATGCCAGCAGGGCAAAGGTCAATACAGGTGTAGCTTCCCCGCATGTTCTTACACTGCTGGTCTGAACGACACACCCTCTGTCTGCACTCGTTTATGTCTGAGGAGAGAGAGAGAGAGAGAGAGAGAGAGAGAGAGAGAGAGAGAGAGAGAGGGCGAGAGAGGGGCGAGAGGGCGAGAGAGAGGGAGAGAGAGAGAGAGAGAGAGAGAGAGTGAGAGAGAGAGAGGATGAGAGGGCGAGAGAGAGGGAGAGAGAGAGAGAGAGAGAGAGAGAGAGAGAGAGAGGGCGAGAGAGAGGGAGAGAGAGAGAGAGAGAGAGAGAGGAGAGGGCGAGAGAGAGGGAGAGAGAGAGAGAGAGAGAGAAAAGAGAAGCAGGTCAGGTCCAGAACTGAAACCATCAAAACACATTTCACACTATTGTGCCGACCCAATCTGCAGTGTACTGTGCTCACCTATACAGCGGCGGTTCCTGAGTTGGTACCCGGGCTCACAGGCACAGCGGTAGCTACCGATGGTGTTCAGACAGTGCTGGTTACACGGGTTAGACTCCTGGCACTCATTGACATCTTGAAAATGAACCAAAATCAAATAAACAATAATACAATGACAGCTTAGAAATAACTTTATACCTACATAGGGCTGTGGCGGGCGGGACGTTTTGTCAGCCGGTTATTGTCATGCAACAGACTGCCGGTCTCACGGCAATTAACCGTTAATTAACATAAACACGTTTAGCATCTCCAGGTCACCGCATAACAGCTGATGATACATCGCTTTTGGAACGTCTACATTTAAAAAAGTATAATAAATCAATGTAATGTAAAGCATCACAATAAATCCATGGTTTATTTTAGGCAGGTCTAAAGAAACATTATGATATGAAGAAAATGTATTTCAGAAGAACAGAATATGAGTTGACCTACTCTATGTTATCTGGCTATGCACCATGCCATAGGCTGTAGGCTTGTTCATTTAGCTGACAAGATATGCTTATAAGTCCCATTCCATTATTTTATATGATATGATTTTATAGTAAGACAATTATAATTTAACTTAATTGAATAAAATAGAAAGGATATATTTCGCATTCTGGAGGAGCGTGCCCATATGAAGTGGCTATGCTGAGTGTAAAAGTGATGATTTGAAACCTATATGCTAGATTTATTTGGCAACTTTAGTAGTATATGATACAAACCTTAGAATGCCTTAGTAATGAAAACATACACTATATATACAGAAGTATATTGAGGAGAGGTGAGTTTTAAACAAACATCCTGTTTTGATAAGTGTTTGATGTGATTTTTGATTGCATTTACATTGATGTCAGAGTGGTTGGAGGGACATTACAGCCCTGAGTACCAGGTCATTAGGACCTGATGGAGGGACAATACAGCCGAGTACCAGGTTATTAGGACCTGATAGAGGGACAATGGAGCTCTGAGTACCAGGCCATTAGGACCTGATGGAGGGACAATGGAGCCCTGAGTATCAGGCCATTAGGACCTGATGGAGGGACAATGGAGCCCTGAGTACCTGGCCATTAGGACCTGATGGAGGGACAATGGAGCCCTGAGTACCAGGCCATTAGGACCTGATGGAGGGACAATAGAGCCCTGAGTACCTGGCCATTAGGACCTGATGGAGGGACAATGGAGCCCTGAGTACATGGCCATTAGGACCTGATGGAGGGACAATGGAGCCCTGAGTACCTGGCCATTAGGACCTGATGGAGGGACAATACAGCCCTGAGTACCAGGTCATTAGGACCTGATGGAGGGACAATGGAGCCCTGAGTATCAGGCCATTAGGACCTGATGGAGGGACAATGGAGCCCTGAGTACCTGGCCATTAGGACCTGATGGAGGGACAATGGAGCCCTGAGTACCAGGCCATTAGGACCTGATGGAGGGACAATAGAGCCCTGAGTACCTGGCCATTAGGACCTGATGGAGGGACAATGGAGCCCTGAGTACATGGCCATTAGGACCTGATGGAGGGACAATGGAGCCCTGAGTACCTGGCCATTAGGACCTGATGGAGGGACAATACAGCCCTGAGTACCAGGTCATTAGGACCTGATGGAGGGACAATGGAGCTCTGATTACCAGGCCATTAGGATCTGATGGAGGGACAATAGAGCCCTGAGTATCAGACCATTAGGACCTGATGGAGGGACAATAGAGACCTGAGTATCAGGTCGTTAGCGACCTGATTTTTTATTGAACCTTTATTTAACTAGGCAAGTCAGTTAAGAACAAATTCTTATTTACAATGACGGCCTACACCGCCCAAACCCGGACGATGCTGGGCCAATTGTGCGCCGACCTATGGGACTCCCGATCACGGCTGGTTGTGATACAGCCTGGGATCAAACCAGGGTCTGTAGTGACACCTTTAGCACAGAGATGCAGTGCCTTAGACCGTTTAGCCACTCGGGAGCCCTGACTCCTGACTGCTGGTGTGAAAGGTAATGCGGTCACCGTAACAACCCTACATAGTAATGACACTTAATATACTGTATTAACTACTGACAATCTTGAAGATGGAAACGAGTGTAACCTTGGCAACTGTGTCCATCGGCTGTCCTTCTGAAGCCCCGCCCACAGCGCATCACACAGCGGTAGGAGCCAATGGTGTTCTCACAGTCCTGCCCGTCATGGCACATGTGCCCACCCAGAGAACACTCATCAATGTCTGAGAACATAGAGAGAGGGAATTATTAGACATGAAGTCTTTAAACAGAGGCAGAGATTGTATGCGAGTAAAGGTGGTTTTATGGAGGAACTAAATAGGTATTTGTTTTTTAGTGTACATAGGGCTCGATTCAATCCGTATGGCAGAAATATCACAGAAGATCCGTTTTAAAGCTGGATTGAAATTTAAAGGCAATGTTCCCACGTTTGCAGAGACTGCATTCACAGTAAACTCTGCGTATGTTCGCTCAAACCTGTACATTTTTACACAGATCTCCCGTGATACTTCCGCGGTCCGGATTGAATCCAGCCCATAGTGTGTGTGGGGCGTACCCTGACAGGTCCTGCCGTCAGCTGAGATGGTGAGTCCTCGGGGACAGGAGCAATAGTAGGTTCCCATGGCATTGTGACAGACATGAGAACAAGGGCTCCTCTCCTTACACTCATCCTCATCTGAATCATAACACAGACAATAACAGTCTTATACTCAACATGGATATTGACATGAGCTTGGACTTATACTCTGCCATTTTACCCCAAACAACGTTTTAAATCATGTTTCTTATGGTTTCTCAAGACAAATTATGCATTTAAGTGAATTTAAAATGTGCATTTAAGTGAATCTCCACTGAACATAACGTAACAAAGTAAATTGCTCCAGCATGAACAGAGGTGTGGACAAACTCCCCATGTTGAGAAGACAGACTACCAAAATAAGAGGCTTGTCATGATTACCTGCACAGTAGGGTCCTGCAGAGTCCAGCCTGAAGCCAACGGGACACTGGTTACTACGGTCACCTGACAGAATATGGATACAGTTGTTATGTTAAAGAGAGTGAGATATACAAAAGTATGTGGACACCTTTAAACTAGTGGATTCGGTTAATTCAGCCACACCCGTTGCTGACAGGTTTATAACATTGAGCACACAGCCATGCAATCTCCATAGACAAACATTGGCAGTAGAATGGCCCGTACTGAAGAGCTCAGCGACTTTCATCATGGCACCATCATAGGATGCCACCTTTCCAACAAGTCAGTTTGTCAAATTTCTGCCCTGCTAGAGCTGCCCCGGTCAACTGTAAGTGCTGCTATTGTGAAGTGGAAACGTAATGTAGTGTATAGATAGTGTATACACTGAGTGTACAAAACATTAGGAACTTTCCATGACATAGATCGACCAGGTGAAAGCTATGATCCCTTATTGATGTCACTTGTTAAATCTACTTCAAATCAGTGTAGATGAAGGGGAGGAGACAGGTTAACATCTTCGAGATAGGGGGCGCTCTTTTAATTTTTGGATAAAAAACGTTCCCGTTTTAAACAAGATATTTTGTCATGAAAAGATGCTCGACTATGCATGTAATTGACTGCTTTGGAAAGAAAAAACTATGACGTTTCCAAAACTGCAAAGATATTATCTGTGAGTGCCCCAGAACTAATGCTACAGGCGAAACCAAGATGAAATTTCATACAGGAAATGCCCCAGATTCTGAAGGCGCTGTGTTCCAATGTCTCCTTATATGGCTGTGAATGCGCCAGGAATGAGCCTGCACTTTCTGTCATTTCCCCAAGGTGTCTGCAGCATTGTGACGTATTTGTAGGCATATCATTGGAAGATTGACCATAAGAGACTACATTTACCAGGTGTCCGCCCGGTGTCCTGCATCGAAATTATTGCGTAATCTCCAGGTCCATGCGCGTTCCATTTCTTCAGAGGAGAAACCAAACTGCTACGAATGATTTATCATCGATAGATATGGGAAAAACACCTTGAGGATTGATTCTAAACAACGTTTGCCATGTTTCTGTCGATATTATGGAGTTAATTTGGAAAAAAGTTTGCGTTGTAATGACTTAATTTTAGTTTTGTTTCTTACCCAAACGTGGTGAACAAAACGGAGCGATTTGTCTACACAAATAATCTTTTTGGAAAAACTGAACATTTGCTATCTAACTGAGAGTCTCCTCATTGAAAACATCTGAAGTTCTTCAAAGGTAAATGATTTTATTTGAATGCTTTTCTTGTTTTTGTGAAAATGTTGCATGCTGAATGCTAGGCTTAATGCTATGCTAGGCTATCAATACTCTTACACAAATGCTTGTTTAGCTATGGTTCAAAAGCATATTTAGAAAATCTGAGATGACAGTGTTGTTAACAAAAGGCTAAGCTTGAGAGCAAATATATTTATTTCATTTCATTTGCGATTTTCATGAATAGTTAACGTTGCGTTATGGTAATGAGCTTGAGGCTATAAATAGGATCCCGGATACGGGATTGCTCGTCGCAACAGGTTAAAGAAGGATTTTGTTTAGCCTTGAGACAATTGAGACATGGATTGTGTATGTGTGCCATTCAGAGGGTGAATAGGCAAGACAAAATATTTAAGTGCTTTTGAACGGGGTATGGTAGTAAGAGTCCAGAACTGCAACACTGCTGGGTTTTTCACACTAAACAGTTTCCTGTGTGTACCAAGAATGGTCCACCACCCCAAGGACATCCAGCGAACTTGACACAACTATGAGAAGCATTGGAGTCAACATGGGCCAGCATCCTTGTGGAACACTTTCGACACCTTGTAGAGTCAACATGGGCCAGCATCCTTGTGGAACACTTTCGACACCTTGTAGAGTCCATGCCACGACTAATTGAGGCTGTTCTGAGGGCAAAAGGGGGGAGGGGTGCAAATGAATAGGGAAGTAAAGAGAGAGAGAGAAAAACAAGGACTTTAAAGTCTCACCCTTGGTGATGGTGGCGTGGAGCTTGTATTCCAGGACTTCCTCTAGGGGGCGGTAGTGGGCGCTGATGGCCGAGGCATGGAGCGTCTCCACCAGGTAGGGCATCTTTCCCTTGGCAGGGTCGTAGGTGATTGTGTGGTTCCAGGAGTAGGGCACACTGACCCGGTCAATACTGAACATCCGGGTGGAGAGAGCATACAGCTGGCCTGGACCAGTCTGAATGTAGTCCTCTGTGTAGTCCTGGGTCAGATGAACAACAGCCAGCATGGATAAGCCTTAACCAACAAGTTCTGCACCTCATAACCACCTTTCATTGTCTTTTTGTAATTCATTTAAACTGTTTGATCGTGTTCTGTAGTCTGGTTATCAACGTTTGTCATTATGGGCCAAACTTAACATCTGTTGTGTATGTTACACAAAGATTGTCTTCAGCACTGATTTCAGTTACACTTCAGATCTCAAATGAGGAGACTAATGATAGTATGGAGTGTGTGGTGTAGGGTTTAATAAGTCTGGAGCTGTGTTTTCTGTTACCTTGATGCTGATGTCAGCATTAGACGGCAGCTGCAGAATGTGTCCGTTCAGCACGATATCCAATAGCAGTGCTCCATCTGAGTCCAGCCCCCGAGCCACATGGGTCATCCTCAGGATCTCACCTGGTGGACAGAGGGCACTTTATAAAGGCCGAAACACTTTATTCTCTGGTCTTCATGGTAATACCACACACACACACACACACACACACACACACACACACACACACACACACACACACACACACACACACACACACACACACACACACACACACACACACACACACACACACATCCAAATTCTTCCCCTTCTCACCTGTGGCAAACTCCACCTGTGTCTCCCGTCTGAACACACCTCTGGTCAGAGAGTAGCCGTTCACTGCCTCCCCTAACTCCTGAGCCGTCGTCCAATAGATGGAGTTCAGGATGGAGATCAGCTTCCTCATAGCTGGGCCTGCATGGGGTCAACAGGTGAGGTCAGGTCAGGGGTCATTCAAGAAGATTTTGAAACAGGGTGATTCGTTTGAACTGGGGTCAATTAGTGCAGCTCTTCTCTTTGTGCCGCAGCCCGTCTGGTGTTCAACCTTCCCAAGTTCTCTCACGTCACCCCGCTCCTCCGCTCCCTCCACTGGCTTCCAGTTGAAGCTCGCATCCGCTACAAGACCATGGTGCTTGCCTACGGAGCTGTGAGGGGAACGGCACCTCAGTACCTCCAGGCTCTGATCAGGCCCTACACCCAAACAAGGGCACTGCGTTCATCCACCTCTGGCCTGCTCGCCTCCCTACCACTGAGGAAGTACAGTTCCCGCTCAGCCCAGTCAAAACTGTTCGCTGCTCTGGCCCCCCAATGGTGGAACAAACTCCCTCACGACGCCAGGACAGCGGAGTCAATCACCACCTTCCGGAGACACCTGAAACCCCACCTCTTTAAGGAATACCTAGGATAGGATAAAGTAATCCCTCTCACCCCCCCTCCCCCTGAAAAGATTTAGATGCACTACTGTTCCACTGGAGGTCATAAGGTGAATGCACCAATTTGTAAGTCGCTCTGGATAAGAGCGTCTGCTAAATGACTTAAATGTAATGTTAAATGTTGTGACAAAATAAACCTGAATCTGTTATCTGATCTGTGCTTAGGAACAACTACAGCCTACATCTTTGTAAACTTAACACACCATAGATAATCTATTAGGGTACATATTGAACTCAATGTCATCATGTCTATTACAGTTTTTTCCAACTGCTTACACACAACATCTTTTCAAGTCACACGATTTTTGAAACCTCTCACTCAAAGTGCAAAACTTCACACCAAATATCCAAAACCATAAGCTTATTTCTCAGCCTTTGACTCAGTTTTCAATTGCATAAAACACTTTTTTCAAAACACTACACACAATTCTCTTCCTAAAACACAGAAATCAAACAGAAAGTGACTTGCTTTCCTTTTCCAAACACAACCAATCAAAATGCTACACTTATTCACCAGGTCACACACACACTCCTCACATATGTGAACACTAATAGCTTAACTGATTACTGACCAATCACTGCTTTACTGTAGTATAGGCCTATAAATAGGTCAAAGGTCAGATTACCTGTTTTGAACTATGGATGCCAACAGTGGACAGAGAGCAAGAGGAGTATGAGGGAGAGAAAGAGCAAGAAGAGGACGAAGACAAAGAAGAGAAGGAAGGAGAGCCATCTCTGATGAGATTAGGGCAACACTTGTTGATCATGTGATCAACCACGGTTTGACCATGAGAGAGGCTGGACTGAGAATCCAGCCCAATTTGAGTCGATTTACAGTGGCATCCATAATTCGAACCTTCAGAAATGAGAACAGGTATGCAACTATCTAATGACTATTTTAGCATTACAGTAATGTACTGTAAAATACGTATGACTGCATAGTATTGCTTAAACATTTGTAACTCTAAGCCATCCATTTACTGCACTGCATTGAATAAATGAGGTTGGTTATCATGCTGTACTACATTTTTTTGTACATTGTTTACAGTTCCTATGCTGAACACATACTGTGTTTGAATTCTGTCCAGAGTGGAAAGGCAAAGACATCATGGAGGACGAGGACGCTTGTTTACAGATGTACAAGAGACTGCAATTATAAATATGGTTTTGGCCAACAATGCAATTAGGATTGGAGAGATAAGAGAGCATATCTTGAATAACAACACCATATTTAACAACATCAATGCTGTAAGCCTGTCGACCATACAACGCATCCTCCAACGGCCCCGAGTGACGATGAAACAACTTTACAAGGTGCCATTTGAGAGAAACTCTGACAGAGTCAGTATGTATGCAACACTACTTCCAGTACTTCAGACATAACATATTTACTCATCTGTATATCCCTTTGTCTGTTACAAAGAGTATTGGAGCTGGATGCCCATGTAATTCGCCATGAATGTATTTATGTGGATGAGGTTTGCTTCAAAACCAGGCGCCGCGGAAGAAATGTAATAGGACAGAAGGCAATTACCAATGTCCCTGGACAGCGTGGGGGTAATATAACTATGTGTGCTGCCATCACTCAAAACGGGGTCCTCCATCACAATGCCACACTGGGTCCGTACAACACTGGCCATATGCTCACTTTTCTGGATTCAATTTACACAATGCTTGTTGTCCCCGATTCAGATCAGGAGCCTGCTAGATTTGTGGTTTTATGGGATAATGTTAGTTTTCACCAGGCTTTTCTGGTCCAAAACTGGTTTGCCACCCATCCATAATTTGTAGTTTCGTACCTACCCCCATATTCACCTTTTCTAAATCCCATAGAGGAATTCTTCTCAGCCTGGCGCTGGAAAGTGTATGATCGTCAACCCTATGCCCGCATGCCGCTTCTCCAGGCAATGGAGGACGCATGTGGGGACAGAGAGGTTGCCTCTGTCCAAGGTTGGATATGCCATGCTAGGAGATACTTCCCTCCATGTTTGGCAAGAGAAAATGTATCTTGTGATGTGGACAAAGTATTGTGGCCAGACCCAGGCCGGAGAAGAGATGAAGCGTAGCTTAGCACTGGTGACTGCCCCCCCACTACCAAATCCTGGACTGCCCCCCGGGACCCCACACACACAATTGTGTTCTTTACTGTATTCTAAAGAATATACTTTTGGTTTATATATGTTTATGGTTTTGTTTTATGCTACTGTATACAACAGTAATGTTTGCATTGCATTGGTGTTTACAGTGTACTTGTTACCCTTCTCAGCAGATTACTTTCACTGTAGAACATTGTATTGAAATGTAGATATAAGCCTATGAAAGACCAAAGAGCTTTAGATTTAGAACAACAGTGTTTACATGGTATATCCAAAAATGTACTATTATGAAAGCAGTGTTTGCCATTTGATGCAAATGCTTCATTCTGACGTGTTTATGGCATTTTGAATGCAGTGTTACATTTTGAAGGAGATGTGAGGCATTTTGCATTTTGTGTGTGCAGTTTTGGGAATTGTGTGTTGAGTTTTGAAAAAAGGAGATTTTTTGAAAACGTGTGTAAGCAGTTGGAAAAAACTGTAACTTACCCAGGCTCCGAGGCACATTGGAGATGGTGGCATGTATAACCCTGCCTCCAGATTGGTTGTCAGAGATGGTGGCGTTGAGGATGGCAATTCCAAACTCCACGTTGTTAATGTTTCCTATGATGCTACCTCTCGCCTTCTGAGGCCCACCTGGGAGAGAGAACAGGTTTAGTGAACACACAGGCACGCACATGCCAAACACAGGCACACACATGCCATGCACACACACACACACCATACCTGGACACGCTTGGCCGTTACACCTGGACACCTGGGTGGAGTCTCCTGGGCAGAGGCGGCCCTCGTTGCTAGGCGACGGGTTATTACAGAGTTTGACTCGAGTTCTCTCTCCGCCCGCACAGGAGGCGGAGCATTCTCCCCAGGGCTGCCACGCTCCCCAGTTACCATCCACTGCAAACACACACAGACATATAAAAATACATAGTCATGACAGAGTGAGCATCGACCCGCACACACGCTTACTTAAGGTAGTCCATCGTATTCGATGATGACTTCCACTACTGCTTGTGGGTTCACTGATGACTGTGTAATCTGATGCGGGATGCACACTGTCTGCCACAGACAGAGCTCACAAAGGCCTGTCCCATTGGGGCCGGAGCAGGCATGGTCATATTCCTTCTCTGTCGCTTAGCCAGGCTACGTTCCAGCCTTTATTCCTTGGCCAACTGCACTCCGCAGCAACAGTCTGGAGAGACACAGGGTTCATCCCAGAGTTCTTTAGTGATATCTTCAGTTTGTCCTTTAGCTGCGTTTTTCTGCCCACCTGCAGAGCGATGGCCCAGTTGTAGCTGTCCGCACAGCCTCTTTCGCGGCAGGCGATCCTCTGGCACCTGAGTGGCCTGGCCGAGCCATCTAACGCTGGTGGAGTGTGATGGACGCCTCAATGCTCCAGCAGTTTGGTTCTCTGTAGGATCTCTAAGTGCGGAACATGGTCCTGCCAGATCACTTTCAAAATGTGTTGGAGGCCTTTTCCGTCAAAGGATTCCAGTTGTTCTAAGTGTCGGCGATAAACTGTCCATGTTTCACATCTATAAAGGAGTGTAGATATTTACACACTGCCTGGCAGACTGCTACTTTGGTGTGTAGGTGCAGGTAGGTTGCTGTTGTTAAAAGCCCTCTTCCTTAACCGGTCAACGGAGGAAGAGGCCTGTTTGACCCGATTCTGGATATCCTGGTCGATTTTGCAGTCTTCCTAGAGGATGCTTCCAAGATATTTAAAGTGTGGTACAATGGCCAGTGAGGAGTCTGAGATGGAGGATATGTTTCAAGTGGAGGGTCAGATGACTACTGACATAGGACCTCAGTTTTTGGGATGTTAACATTCTGCTGTATGCTCTCACAGCTGCTGTGAGAGAGGCACAACAGGGCAATCATCCACGTACTGGAGCTCAAGTACCTGTTCAGATTTGGATCATCCTGATTTTGAAGAGGTTCCCATCCAATCTGAAGCCCCGGGTCACCCCCACTCTCTGTTTCAATGTTCTTGTGCAGGAGTGTTGTGACACACCCATCCTATGCTTCACGGAATCGTGGCTGAATGACGACATGGATACTCAGCTAGCGGGACACACGCTGCCCCGGCAGGATAGAACAGCACGGGGGGGGGGGGTCAGTGCATATTTGTAAACAACAGCTGGTGCACGAAAGGAAGTCTCTAGATTTTGCTCGCCTGAAGTAGAGTATATTGTGATAAACTGCAGGCCACACTACTTGCCTAGAGAGTTCTCAGCTATACTTCTTGTGGCTGTTTATTTACCACCACAGACAGATGCTGGCACTAAAGACCGCACTCAGTCAGCTGAAATAAGCAAAAAGGAAACCACTCACCCAGAGGCGGCGCACCTAGTGGCCGGAGACTTTAATGCAGGGAAACTTAAATCAGTTCTACCAAATCTCTATCAACATGTTAAATGTGCAACCAGAGGGAAAGAAATTCTAGATCACCTGTACTCCACACACAGAGACGTGTACAAAGCTCTCCCTCGTCCTCCATCTGGTAAATCTAACCACAACTCTATCCTCCTGATTCCTGCTTACAAGCAAAAATTAAAGCCGGAAGCACCAGTGACTCGGTCTATAAAAAAAATGGTCAGATGAAGCAGCTGCTAATCTATAGGACTGCTTTGTTATCACAGACTGGAACATGTTCCGGGATTCTTCCCGATGGCATTGAGGAATACACCACATCAGTCACAGGTTTATCAATAAGTGCATCGAGGACGTCGTCCCCACAGTGACTGTACGTACATACCCCAACCAGAAGCCATGGATTACAGGCAACATTCGCACTGAGCTAAAGGGTAGAGCTGCCGCATTCAAGGTGCGGGACTCTAACCCGGAAGCTTACAAGATATCCTGCTATGCCCTCAGATGAACCATCAAACAGGCAAAGCTTCAATACAGGGCTAAGATTGAATCATACTACACCAGCTCCGACACTCGTCGGATGTGGCAGGGCTTGCAGACTATTATAAACTACAAAGGGAAGCACAGCCGCGAGCTGCCCAGTGATACGAGCCTACCAGACGAGCTAAATCACTTCTATGCTCGCTTCGAGGCAAGCAACACTGAGGCATGCATGAGAGCATCAGCTGTTCCGGATGACTGTGTGATCACGCTCTCCGTAGCCGAAGTGAGTAAGACCCTTAAACAGGTCAACATACACAAGGCTGCGGGGCCAGATGGAATACCAGGACGTGTGCTCCGGGCATGTGCTGACCAACTGGCAGGTGTCTTCAACATGTCCCCGATTGAGTCTGTAATACCAACATGCTTCAAGCAGACCACCATAGTCCCTGTGCCCAAGAACACAAAGGCAACATGCCTAAATGACTACAGACCCGTAGCACTCATGTCCGTATTCATGAAGTCCTTTGAAAGGCTGGTAATGGCTCACATCAACACCATTATCCCAGAAACCCTAGACCCACTCCAATTTGCATACCGCCCAAACAGATCCACAGATGATGCAATCTCTATTGCACTCCACACTGCCCTTTCCCACCTGGACAAAAGGAACATCTATGTGAGAATGCTGTTCATTGACTACAGCTCAGCGTTCAACACCATAGTACCCTTAAAGCTCATCACCAAGCTAAGGATCCTGGGACTAAACACCTCCCTCTGCAACTGGATCCTGGACTTCCTGACAGGCCGCCCCCAGGTGGTGAGGGTAGGTAGCAACACATCTGCCACGCTCATCCTCAATACTGGAGCTCCCCAGGGGTGCGTGCTCAGTCCCCTCCTGTACTCCCTGTTCACCCACGACTGCATGGCCACCCTCAACGTAACCAAGACTAAGGAGATGATTGTGGACTACAGGAAAAGGAGCACCGAGCACGTCCCTATTCTCATCAACGGGGCTGTAGTGGAGCAGGTTGAGAGCTTCAAATTCCTTGGTGTCCACATCAACAACAAACTAGATTGGTCCAAACACACCAAGACAGTTGTGAAGAGGGAACGACAAAGCCTATTCCCCCTCAGGAAACTAAAAAGATTTGGCATGGGTCTTGAGATCCTCAAAAGGTTTTACAGCTTCAAGAGATTAAGGAGATTAAGGCTCTGGATGGTAGGCAGGGTTTAGGGGTACGTCCAGGACTGAGTAGTCAACTTGTTACGGCTGGTTTAAGAGGGCTTCAAATTGTTCACTCCACCTCTGGACTAACCTAGTTTGGTCCTTTATAAGAGTGGACTCATCTACACTTCTGAGGGGACAGGGGAGAGCAACTTCCTGGACAGTGGGTGGTCTTCAGGGCATCATAAATGCTGTACCTGTCATATCTGTCCGCAAAAGATTGGATTTCTTGTACTTTGGAGATCCACCACTCATTTTGTAGATGCCGTAAAGCACTGTGCCTCCCACTGCTGCTCATGCCATTGCTTTTGGAGGGACTCAGATGTAAGGCTGTTGAGTGTGTCTTGTGTATGTCAAGTAGGGTGGAGATGTACGTGGAGTTTTCATTGAACCAGTCCTGATGTTTCTTACTGCTGTAACTGATGGAGTGGGCTGCTGACTCAGAGTGATGTGTTTAGAGAGGAACATTTGTCGTGAATCGGACCCCTCTGCATTCAGGAGAGTCTCAATGTTCTCTAGTTTTTCTGCTAGAGAGCGACATAGGTTGTTACGTGCCTCTGTTTTCGACCACAGTGCAGATTGTTTTTGGTGGACATATTGAGGCAGGTGGCTGTGCGAACTTTCATTCTGAGCTTGGTCTACATCATCCGATGATCTGTCCAGCACTCCGCTCCTCTCACGGCTCACGTAATGAGGACATCCTTGATATCAGAGCGCCTGACAATCACGTAGTCTATGAGGTGCCAGCGCTTTGATTGTGAGTGCATTCAATAGGTTTTGTATTTGTTTTATTTTGGAACATGGTGTTGGTGATAGTAAGTTCATGTTCAGCACAAAGGCTTAGCAATGTCAATTCATTTGCGTTGACATGACCAACGCCGTGCTGTCCTATCACTCCGTTCCATATCTCACACACACAAACACACACTTACCAGGGCAGTTGGCTGTGCTGCACCTCTGTATCTGTGAGTCTGCCCCGGCACATGCTCTGCCCCCATTGGCGGGTCTGGGGTTGTCACATGTTCTGTAGCGCTTCATCTGTCCTCCATTACACGTCCTGCTGCAGCTGCCCCAACTACTCCACAGACCCCAGTTACCATGAACTAACAGGGTGAGGTAGAGGGGGGAGGGAAAGGGAAATGATAGGAAAGAGAGAGAGGGAAAGAAAGAGATGCATCTCAGTCAGTACACACAAAATGTCTGCAACACTTGATCAATGCAACTCGCTGTAGGTGAGACAGATGAACCAGGTGAGATAAGAGTTAGTGTAAGAGGATAAGAGTTAGTGTAAGAGGATAAGAGTTAGTGTAAGAGAATACGAGTTAGTGTAAGAGGATAAGAATTCCTGTAAGAGGATACGAGTTCCTGTAAGAGGATAAGAGTTCCTGTAAGAGGATAAGAGTTAGTATAAGAGGATAAGAGTTAGTGTAAGAGGATACGAGTTAGTGTAAGAGGATACGAGTTAGTGTAAGAGGATAAGAGTTAGTGTAAGACGATACTAGTTAGTGTAAGAGGATACGAGTTAGTGTAAGAGGATAAGAGTTAGTGTAAGAGGATAAGAGTTCCTGTAAGAGGATAAGAGTTAGTATAAGAGGATAAGAGTTCCTGTAAGAGGATAAGAGTTAGTATAAGAGGATAAGAGTTAGTGTAAGAGGATACGAGTTAGTGTAAGAGGATAAGAGTTCCTGTAAGAGGATAAGAGTTAGTGTAAGAGGATACGAGTTAGTGTAAGAGGATAAGAGTTCCTGTAAGAGGATAAGAGTTAGTATAAGAGGATAAGAGTTCCTGTAAGAGGATAAGAGTTAGTATAAGAGGATAAGAGTTAGTGTAAGAGGATACGAGTTCCTGTAAGAGGATAAGAGTTAGTGTAAGAGGATACTAGTTAGTGTAAGAGGCTAAGAGTTAGTGTAAGAGGATAAGAGTTAGTGTAAGAGGATAAGAGTTAGTGTAAGAGGATACTAATTAGTGGAAGAGGATAAGAGTTCCTGTAAGAGGATAAGAGTTAGTGTAAGAGGATAAGATATAAGAGGAGTAAGGATGTCACTACTCACCAGGGCACGGGTCACTGTTGCAGAAGTCGATGTGCACGTCGTTACCCTCACACTGCCTGCCCCTGTGCTGGGGGGCGGGGCTGGCACAGAGGCGTGTCCGTTGTCTGGTTCCACCCCCACAGGAGACACTGCAGGCCCCCCAGCTCACCCACGATGACCACTTCCCATCCACTGGAGGGCAAGAGACAGAGTCAGGCCCAATCCCAAATCAACCCCAAGCCCCTACACTCTAAACACGTGAGTTCTGAGAAGATTTGATAGATATAAGCAATCTGGTAGTAGTCCCTCCACAATTCAATCTGAAAAAGTGAAAAAGAGTACAGCTCATCTTAAACTACAGCAGCACTGTCCCTGTCCACCCTTAATTCCCAAGCCATTTACCCCGACAGTGTCTTAGTTCCCAAACCATTTACAAGGACAGAGTCATAGTTGCCAAACCATTTACCAGGACTGAGTCTTAGTTCCCAAACCATTTACCTCGACAGTGTCTTAGTTCCCAAACCATTTACCAGGACAGTGTCATAGTTCCCAAACCATTTACAAGGACAGAGTCATAGTTGCCAAACCATTTACCAGGACAGAGTCATAGTTGCCAAACCATTTACCAGGACAGAGTCATAGTTGCCAAACCATTTACCAGGACAGAGTCATAGTTGCCAAACCATTTACCTCGACAGAGTCATAGTTCCCAAACCATTTACACGGACAGAGTCATAGTTGCCAAACCATTTACCAGGACAGAGTCATAGTTGCCAAACCATTTACCAGGACTGAGTCTTAGTTCCCAAACCATTTACTAGGACAGAGTTAAAGTTGCCAAAACATTTACCAGGACAGTGTCTTAGTTCCCAAACCATTTACCAGGACAGATTCTTAGTTCCCAAACCATTTACCAGGACAGAGTCTTAGTTCCCAAACCATTTACAAGGACAGAGTCTTAGTTCCCAAACCATTTACCAGGACAGAGTCTTAGTTGCCAATCCATTTAACAGGACAGTGTCTTAGTTCCCAAACCATTTACCAGGACAGAGTCATAGTTCCCAAACCATTTACCAGGACAGAGTCTTAGTTCCCAAACCATTTACAAGGACAGTGTCTTCGTTCCCAAACCATTTACCAGGACAGAGTCTTAGTTCCCAAACCATTTACCAGGACAGTGTCTTAGTTCCCAAACCATTTACAAGGACAGTGTCTTCGTTCCCAAACCATTTACCAGGACAGAGTCTTAGTTCCCAAACCATTTACCAGGACAGTGTCTTAGTTCCCAAACCATTTACCAGGACAGAGTCTTCGTTCCCAAACCATTTACCAGGACAGAGTCTTAGTTCCCAAACCATTTACCAGGACAGAGTCTTAGTTCCCAAACCATTTACCAGGACAGTGTCTTAGTTCCCAAACCATTTACCAGGACAGAGTCTTAGTTCCCAAACCATTTACCAGGACAGTGTCTTAGTTCCCAAACCATTTACCAGGACAGTGTCTTAGTTCCCAAACCATTTACCAGGACAGAGTCTTAGTTCCCAAACCATTTACCAGGACAGTGTCTTAGTTCCCAAACCATTTACAAGGACAGTGTCTTAGTTCCCAAACCATTTACCAGGACAGAGTCATAGTTCCCAAACCATTTACCAGGACAGAGTCTTAGTTCCCAAACCATTTACCAGGACAGTGTCTTAGTTCCCAAACCATTTACCAGGACAGAGTCTTCATTCCCAAACCATTTACCAGGACAGAGTCTTAGTTCCCAAACCATTTACCAGGACAGAGTCTTAGTTCCCAAACCATTTACCAGGACAGTGTCTTAGTTCCCAAACCATTTACCAGGACAGTGTCTTAGTTCCCAAACCATTTACAAGGACAGTGTCTTAGTTCCCAAACCATTTACAAGGACAGTGTCTTAGTTCCCAAACCATTTACCAGGACAGAGTCTTAGTTCCCAAACCATTTACCAGGACAGTGTCTTAGTTCCCAAACCATTTACCAGGACAGAGTCTTAGTTGCCAAACCATTTACCAGGACAGAGTCTTAGTTGCCAAACCATTTACCAGGACAGTATCTCTCCTTGCAGAGTTGTGTCTGTGTGTCGGGGCCCTCACACGGTGGCCCGTGGAATGAGGAAGGGGGGTTGTTACACAGACGCACTCTGGTCTGCATCCCTTTACCGCACGTCTCACTGCACGAGCTCCATGGCAACCATGCCCCCCAGTTACCTGCCACTGGGATAAGATAATCAATATGATTCGTGCTTGACCAATCATAATCTTTAATAATGTCTGATTCTATTGATTCCAATTATATTGATTCTATCATTCTATGATTGTTTATCCAATGATTGGAATGTACAGGAGTAGAGTGCTTGCCATGACCAGTACTCACCAGGGCAGGGCCTGATGCTACACATGATGGCCTCCACTGCCTTGCCCTCACAGGGTCTGCCCCCATGCTGCACGGAGGGGTTGGTGCAGGTGCGCACCCTGGTCCTGTTGCCCTGGCCACAGGTACGAGAACACTCTTCCCACTCTGACCACTCTGACCAGTTACCATCCACTGCATGGACAGACACACAGGATACAGAGAGTAACACACACACGTGCACACATACATACACACACACACACTCACACACCGTGACTGGACTGACCTGGGCAGGGCTTGCCCTGGCAGCTGCGTGTCTCTGTGTCCGAATTGGCACAGTGGCGACCCCCATTGGCAGGCAGGGGGTTGTTACACTGCCTCAGCCTCCGCTGAGTCCCGACACCACAGGACACACTGCAGGGGCCCCACTCCATCCACTCTGAGAACCCTCCGTGCACTGGGACAGGGCCACAGAGAGACAGGGTTAGGCATTGTCACCACACTCAATCATACTGGGTGTATCCCAGATAGCACCATATTCCCTCAAATAGCACCCTATTCCCTCAAATAGCACCCTATTCACAATTGACCAACCTCCTTTTTACCAGAGCCCTATGAAGCATGAGATCTGACTTCAGTATTCTTGTGGACTGGAGTACAGATGTCAAAGATATTTTGCTGTGCATTCTGGTATTTTAGCATAACCAGAGAGATAGACTGAAAACATTTTTCTAATCCAGTGTTTCTTAATCTATGGGTCGGGGCCCAAAGAGGGCCCTGGGCAGGTGAGAGGTGGGTCGCGAGTTGTGAAAATAAGCATTATTTTATTTTATTTAAAAAAAACTTTTTACCTCTTTTTAAAAATACTTCTTCCCCCTTTTTCCCCAAAATTTTGTGATACTCAATTGGTAGTCCCATCACTGCAACTCCCGTACGGACTCGGAAGAGGGGAAGGTCGAGAGCCATGCGTCCTCCGAAACACGACCCTGCCAAGCCACACTGCTTCTTGACACACTGCTCACTTAACCCGGAAGCCAGCCGCACCAATGTGTCGGAGGAAATCGATCGAACCCGGGTCTGTAGTGACGCCTCAAGCACTGCGATGTAAAGCCTTAGACCACTGCGCCACTCGGGAGGCACAAAATACGCAATCTTAAATCACAAACTATAACTATACGAACCCCTGGAAGTCACCTCCCCACAAAAGGTTGGGTTGACGTACAGTAGATAGCTAACTCACCTCTGACAGTGAGAGTGACTCTGACCAGCACAGAACCCAGGAGGTTCCTGGCCACACACTGGTACTCGGCCGTGTCTTCCTTCTGGGCGCTGGTCAGCCTCAGAGAGCCGTTGGACAGGGTGGTGAAGCGCTCGTTGCCCAGGAGAGGGCTCCCCTGGCGGGACCACTCGATGACAGGAGTGGGCTCCCCTTCCGCCCGGCAGTTCAGTAGCACCGTGGTGCCAGCGTCTACCACCGTCTCTACCGGCTCTACTGTGATGGAGGGAGAGCCTGTTGGAGTACAGCATAACACATTAACTTTACTGTCATCTTTATAACATCTATGTGTATCTTCTTTCAGAACACAACACGGGTGGAGGGAGAACCAACACGGGTGGAGGGAGAACCTGACAGAGGAGAGGTGGGGCATTACGGCATGGAACTGAATAGGATTACCATAAAGGATAACTATTTAGTTTAGTTCATCTACTGTATACTCACTCTGCAGGGTGAGAGTGACACTCTTCTCCACCACCCCAGCATCGTTGGTGGCCACACACATATAGTTCCCTGCATCTTCATTCTGAGGAGACACAACAACAGTTAGCACTATCAACAAGATTCATCTAGACAAGAACAGACTACAATGAATGTTCAGGGGAGAAGTATAGGGTGGCACACAATTTGGCCAGCATCGTCCGGGTTTGGCCGGGGTAGGCCGTCATTGTAAATAAGAATTTGTTCTTAACTGACTATATATAGATATACTAGATACAGTGTGTGAACTCTGTAATAGTGCTGTACCGCTGTGTTGTAGATGTAGATATGCTAGATACAGTGTGTGAACTCTGTAATAGTGCTGTACCACGGTGATGTAGATATAGATATACTAGATATTTGAACTCCGCAATAGTGCTGTACCACAGTGTTGTAGTTATAGATATACTCGATACAGTGTGTGAACTCTGTAATAGTGCTGTACCACAGTGATGTAGATATAGATATACTAGATATTTGAACTCCGCAATAGTGCTGTACCACAGTGTTGTAGATATAGATATACTCGATACAGTGTGTGAACTCTGTAATAGTGCTGTACCACAGTGTTGTAGATATAGATATACTAGATATGTGAACTCTAATAGTTCTGTACCACAGTGTTGTAGATATAGATATACTAGATGTAAACTCTTTAATAACAGTGTCGTACCACGGTGCCGTAGATATAGATATACTAGATGTAAACTCTTTAATAACAGTGTCGTACCACGGTGCCGTAGATATAGATATACTAGATGTAAACTCTTTAATAACAGTGTCGTACCACGGTGCCGTAGATATAGATATACTAGATGTAAACTCTTTAATAACAGTGTCGTACCACGGTGCCGTAGATATAGATATACTAGATGTAAACTCTTTAATAACAGTGTCGTACCACGGTGCCGTAGATATAGATATACTAGATGTAAACTCTTTAATAACAGTGTCGTACCACGGTGCCGTAGATATAGATATACTAGATGTAAACTCTTTAATAACAGTGTCGTACCACGGTGCCGTAGATATAGATATACTAGATGTAAACTCTTTAATAACAGTGTCGTACCACGGTGCCGTAGATATAGATATACTAGATGTAAACTCTTTAATAACAGTGTCGTACCACGGTGCCGTAGATATAGATATACTAGATGTAAACTCTTTAATAACAGTGTCGTACCACGGTGCCGTAGATATAGATATACTAGATGTAAACTCTTTAATAACAGTGTCGTACCACGGTGCCGTAGATATAGATATACTAGATGTAAACTCTTTAATAACAGTGTCGTACCACGGTGCCGTAGATGGCCAGAGAACCGTTGTCCAGCTGGTGGATACGGTTGCTGATCTGGATGTTGACACCCTTCTTGCTCCACTGGATGGTGGGCAGGGGGTCTCCTCGTACCTCACAGTTTAGGATGGCGTTACCCCCCAGAGGCTCGATTCGGTTGGAGTGGAAGTCCCCGTCGATGATGGGGGGCTCTGGACACAATAACAGGGCAGGTTTTTAGTCAACCACATTCAGCTGTTACACAGGAGCTGGACAAAAAAGAAGAGCCACTAAGAATAGAAAATTAGTGCTAGGTCACTGTTTTCTGCCCACAAACAGTAGTCTTTTAATAAAGCTCTTGATACAAATACAACATTTTGACCGACATGGTAAACTGTGGGCTAATTAGGCCCAGGGCCATATTTGGAAACAGGAAGGGATGTCACACCTTTGACGTAGACAAAGCCCAGGGACTTGATGGTTCCCACACGGTTCTCAGCAATACAGGAGTAGGTTCCCGAGTTGTCTTTGGTAACCCGCTCGATGACCAGCTCACTGTGTCCATTCACATGGTCATAGTGAGCTACAGGGACAGATTAGAGAGAGAGATGCCACCCTTAAATATTATCAACAGATCCAGTAGGAAATATTGGTACATAGGAAAAACTACAAGAATAGCAGACTGAATGTCAATTATAAGTCCAAAATATATATGGCAAATATTTAATGTACAGAAAGAGTTGGCAGTTTCTCTTCTTTCTAAGCAGAGTGGGGGATGGTGAGGGGGGCGGGGCATACCTGGGATGATGATGTTGTTGAAAGCCCAGGTGATTTTAGGAGGGGGGATGCCGGTGACCCCACAGGCCATTACTAGGCGCTCTCCCTTGTTGAGGGCCATGTCTGCCAGCAGCTCAGTGAAGGCAGGCTGGGTGTGGACGGACAAACTGACCGTCTGGCTGTCCTGACCTACCGTGTTAGTGGCCACACAGGTGTAGCTGCCCTCATCATCAGGCTGGGGAGGGGAAGGAAGGGGGCGAGGGAGAGAGAGAGAGACTGAATTTGTTCAGAAGTTAGTTGACAATTCTGATCTTTACGCTCTTCCATCCATTACG